>NW_022324069.1:0-19683 GCF_002776525.5 Piliocolobus tephrosceles
TCACTGGAGTATTTTCTGATGCCCCTGTTATGCCATGTCTTGTGGGGACAAAAGGGCTCAGAATTCACCTCTCCTCTACTCTTGCTCCTAGAAGCCATTATCTAAGGGGTCCTCCATCTTTCCTATTTCTATTCAACCTCCAAATTATCTTGCTCTGTAGGTCTGTGTCTCCTACAAGCATGCCAGTCTGAAACATGACAACTATTTTGAATACCTCTAAAGGTGTCACTGAACCAGTGCATTATTTACAAATTATCTTTCCTGCATGGAATACTCAGATGCTGGAGTCATCGGCAACAGAGATGGCCAGGCAGTGAGATTGTGAATCACTTCCGGCCTTGCTATTCTTCTGTGGCTCCGACAGACCCTGAAACAGGGACTATTTTTCTTAGGAAACTAAGCAGCTCACCAGTCATAGCTAAGTAGCTCCACACTAGTTAGGAGTGACTCTGCTTTTACTTTAGGCTGAGAGGTCAGAAGGGTCACACCCGAAGTATTGTCCCCTCCAAGATTAAGTATGGCCACTCTCCATCTCAGTCCCTGAAAGTGGTCCAGAGTCGCCTGAGAATCCCTGCTCTGGGGGCGGAATCACCAGGACACATCCTCGCCAGCTCCCCACAGTCTCTAGCAGGGCTTTCCTGCCAGGTGCAGGGCACCGGAATGGTTCTCCCTGTCTTTTAGGTAGAGCGAGGCCATACAATGATGTTTGGATGAAGGGGACTGAATTCTGGGTCTCCATTAAAGTATTTTTTTTTTCCATCGCACCAATGAGGAGAGCAATCCCTTGGTAGTTATATTGTTTTTGGCACTTGGGAAGGTTTTTGTGGTTAACTCATATTAAGAAATTGTGCCTCTTTTCCTATTCAGATATAATCCAAGGCAGTGAAAGAAACAGCAATAATTTTGAAAGCAGTCACTTATGCATCCTATAATAAAGGTGTTAAGTTTCATTGCCCATATCCTACTTTCAGTCTAGTGGAAATGAAAAGGCACAGTTAGGGGGCATGTGGGCATGCCATGAGAGAAGTCAGTGCCAACTGAGAAGTCTGTGCCAATCCCCAGTACTGTGGGATTGAAGGGCAGGGAGAGAAGACCTCTCTTTCAGACTGTGCTCAACAAGGAGGGAGAGGGAGTTCGTCCATGGGAAGCTGAGGTGGAGCAAATACCAGGGGCATCGAACTCAGGGTGCAGGAGCAAATTCTTAGAGAGGAAAATGGTCCAGTTCAGCTGTCACAGGAGACAGGAGAAAGAAAAGTCATGTACTCCACAGTCCCCTGGCTGATTTACTTCCTTATCATACTATTTTGCACCAGCGTGTTCTCAGCTACCGCTGCCCTCTGCCTCTTCCAGAATCATTTTTTCCCTCTTTGGTGCTCAGATCAGTGGATGTGCAATGTATAATGTGATCATTTCCTGTAGCAGGCCCTTTGCTGGTCTTAATAATATCCATCTTTATTTATTGCATTAGGTACCGCTCCCTCTACTATGGCTTATTGCCTTATATGAGGACTCATTTTGTATATTTCAATTTTACTTTTTATTATTACACATTTGACTTCATCTTTTGCTGATCTATACTTTTGGGATAACACTGTCATTTTTGAAGGACATTTGTTTGTTTTTAGTGATTCCGATTAAATAATCTCTTTATACTTCAACGTCTGTGTTTTCCTCCTATTTTAAACCAAATATTATTTTCTTTCATTCCTCTCATTCTGTTCCTCTTTCTTTAAATGGTAGTTTTAAGGGAGAAAAAGATAGGCTATAACTGGAGCTATGTGATAAGAGTTATTCAGAATGAGGGTGGGATATTAAGATTGGTAACTCAATGCAATAATCAGGGTTAGAACTAGTGTTGGGATGAGGGTTTAGGGAAACTGCTCATAAAACCTGCGGGATGGCACTTCTGGAATATTCTGGCGGCTCACTCTGCAGACATTGCCCAGCATTCCTTGGGCCATTGCGGAAGAAACAGTGATGACATTTCACTTATTGGCCACAAGATGGCAGTGTGGTCCACTGGGAGCTAAAGGGCTCTGGGCAGTCTGGGAGAGCAGCATAGGAGGGAAAGAGTTAAGAAAAATTAGGGCTTGGATCCAATATTATGCAGATGTTGCAGCAGCTTTCAGTTATTGCTAGGCTACCTACAGTTATGCAAGCGGTGGGACGTCCCTCTCATCTTTAATGAGCTCTACAGTTGAAGAATGTTGGCTGGGCAGCCTTGGTGTCCAGGCAGGTGCAGAGGAGCAACTGCCTCAGAGCAAAAGGGAAAAATGAGGAGTGGGCTGTGCCCTGAGCTCAGTGCATCTCTGCTGCACCTCATCTTCCCTGCAGGTCTCGCCAGGCAACAGCTTTAACCTGCTTGAGTGATCTGGGATTCTACAAGTTTATAAGTAGTACTGATAACATCACCTTGGCTCAGATTCCATTGGACACCAAGCAGGTGTTCTCTGGAGGCCAAAAAAATACTGAGAACAATTTCTACAACACCTAAGTAAAGAAACTAACGAAGGAAAATGTTAGTAGATGCACCAAACTGTGCCAATTAGTCCTGAAGATAATCGACTAGTAGAATTATTGCAAAGAGACTATAAATGAGTCTCTACTAAGTATTTGTGGGCATAGAACAGTGTCTGATTCCTCTCAGGGTAGATTAAGGAAGAATTTAGCTATTATCATGACTTTGGCTTGAATGAAAATCCATGAATTCCTCAACTGATTCTCTTGTAAAATATTACAGAATAATATTGAGCAAACGTTTAATTTTTCTCCAGCCTGTATCCCTCTTTGGCACTTACAGTTAAAGCGGACACCTAGAGGCAAGGTTTCTTTAGTTGGGATCTGTTAACTGCAGGACTGAGTGTTCCATAGCTGGGCGTTACAGGGAGTGCAAATCCCACGTGCAGGGAATCCCGTGTGTCTGTGCTGTCCCCAACTCCCCTCTGTGAGGCTGCCAAAGGGGGAGTGCCGGGTCTCCCAGAACCCAACTCACAAAGAGGGGAGCAGTCTGCTTGCTGGGCAAAAAAATCAATTCACCTATTGGTTAATATGTTGAAAGTCAAAAAGAAAGGAAATGCTCGATTGTGAGACTGACGGATGCCCAATTTCCCAAGTTATGAAATGTATAACAGCTCATGGTTCTCAGAATTTCAACAGCTCATTAAGATAATTTTAGAAAGTTTTTGTTTGCCTACAACTTTCCTTGATATTGATCCTCACTTGTTTTTCAGCCCACTGGTCACTTGAGGTTATTTTGTTGCCAAATTTCAATGTTGCCTATTTCAGTCACTGAGCACTTCTCACATTCTCCATATCTTACACAGATAGGTGTGTTCCTGTCTTTTCTTGTTTTTGTGTGATTCATTTTTAAATTGGGCTGTGCAGAATACAAGCATACATTTGTATATGACTCCCACCTTTTATGCAATTTAGCTGTTTAATTTTTAGTAATACTTTTTATTAAGGTATAATTAATAGAGAGTAAAACACAAATATTAATACAAGGACATCCTGGTACATTTTGACAAATGCATATGCCAGTGAAATAATAACTGAAATTATTATTAAAAAATTTCCATTACTCAAGAAAGTGTCCTCATGCACATTTCCAATTAATTTCTATCCCAGAGATAAAAACTTTTCTATTTTTATCACCATTGACTAGCTTTGTCTATTCTTGAGCTTCATATAATGTAATCATATTTTTATTGAGTTATTTTTCTCCAAAATTAGTATTTCTGAAGTGTTTTCATATTGTTGTATCAGTAGGTCATTCTTTCTTATGACGAATATTCCATTGCATAAATATACCACAGCTTGTTTATCCATGCTCCTGTTGATGGATATCCACGTTATTCCCGTCTTCAACCTTTATGAATAAAGTTGTTGTGAATATTCTTGTGGAATTCTTTCTTGTGGACATACGTATTCTTTTTTTTTTTTCAGATACAGACTTAAGAGTGGAAATACAGACTCATGGTGTAGATGCGTGTGCTACGCTTGCGTGTCCCCACAAAAGCTCATGTTGAAATTCGCCAATGTAATGGTATTGGGAGGTGGGTCAGCTACAATTAGTTCATGAGGGATCTGCCCTCAGAAAGAGATCAATGCCCTTATTGTGGGAGTGAATTAGTTGTCTCGGGAATGGTCTTCTGATAAAAAGGATGAATTCAGCCGTTTACTCTGTTTCAGATGCTTGTTTCCCCTTCCTTCTGCCTTGGATAACAGCAGGAGGCCCTCATCAGTTATGGACCCTTGATCTTGGACTTCCCAGTCTCCAGATCTATAAGCCAAATAAACCTCTTGTTTTTATAAATTACCCAGTCTGTGGTATTTCTTTATAGCAATAGGAAAGAAATTGAAACAAAATATGGTACCGAGAGTGAAGCTGTTGCTATAATACCTGAAAATGTGGAAGCAGCTGTAGTTAATCGGAAGTGGTTAATGGATAGAGGTTGAAAGAATTGGGAGGAGCAGACTAGTAAAAGCCTAGATTGCTGAAAATAGAGAATTAAGGGCAGTTCTGGTGAGGGCTCACGGAGAAATGAGAAAGAAGGTATCAGAAATTGAAGTAAATGCCATTCTTATTGTAAGTAGCAAAATCCTTGGCAAAATTGTGTCCTGTTCTAGGACTTCATGGAACATAAAAATTATGAATCATTCGCTAAGATATCTGCAGAAAGAAACATCTAAGGTGCTAAGCATTCAGGCTACTGTGGGACTACTTTCAGGCACCAAGAAATTTAACCCAGAAAGAAGGGATCCAAGGGAATAGATTTTGCAAGCCAGCACAGATGGTGACCCTACCTCTCTCTGCTGTCCTGTCTCCTATAAGCCAAACTCTGTGCTGTGAGCTGTTAAAGTACTATAATTATTTCTGGGGAATCTGTACTACTAATAATTTGCACACAACCCAGGTCTGCTTTGGATCTGATCAGACTGACTAAGTCTTGGGAACTCTGCACCACCAGTCACTGAGGAAAGGGGCTGGGAATGTTGCCTGGGACAAGACAATATAGTTAGAAACATTGGAGTGAATCTAGCATCAGAAAGATGATGTGAGGACCGCAAGGAACAGCTGGAACCTGAGGTTTAATCACAGGCTCCTCACCCTCCGCTGATGAGCAGGTGTGTGAGCTCCAGCATGGAGCACCACAGTACTAGGTGGGAGGAGGGTGATACTGCAATCAGGCAGCCTGTGAGCTGGGACAGTGTAGGCAGAGGAGCAACTGTATCACCACAGAAGCTTCTGCCTTCACCCATCCCTCCAGCTCTGCAGAACAGGTAGAGAGTGCAGGGTCCGTGGAGCACTAGACCTAAGGAAGCCTGCATGGGGAGGACACAGGACAGTGACATCACAGGATACCCCTCCCATCAGGAAAATCAAGGCAAAGAACTCACTCAACTCTATCCCAGGAGAACGAAGCCCTGTGTCAGGTGCAGTGCTGCCTGCCCCACTGTGCCATGGGCCCTGGGCTCCTCTCCTGGGTGCTGCTTTGTCTCCTGGGAGCAGGTGAGTCCTGTGCACTGGACAGCAGCCCCATTCTCAGCTTTCCCACTCCTGTGTCCTCCACTTTACCTTGGGGAGGGTCTCCAGGCTGTCTGCTGTGCTCATCCTCCATCCCCTTTTCCTACAGGCCCAGTGGACACCGAAGTCACCCAAAGTCCCACACACCTGATCAAAACGAGAGGACAGCAAGTGACTCTGAGATGCTCTCCTATCTCTGGGCACAGCAGTGTGTCCTGGTACCAACAGGCCCTGGGTCAGGGGCCCCAGCTTATCTTTGAGTATGCTAGGAAGGAAGAGAGAGTCAGAGGCAACTTCCCTCATCGATTCTCAGGTCGTCAGTTCCCTAACTATAGCTCTGAGCTGAATGTGAATGCCTGGGAGATGGGGGACTCAGCCCTGTATCTCTGCGCCAGCAGCTTGGCACAGCCTGGTAGAGTCACTGACATTCTGTATATAAACTTCCTGCCTTAGCTTTGATTTGAGAGCTGCAGGCCCCACCGAGGTTTCACTCCTTCAAGGGAAGCTTTGAGTTGTTTGGAAGGCATGTCTTCTGTCCTACTGAGCACAGAGCTCTCCCAACCAACAGAGCCCAGGTTTCCTGTGCCGTGAGAGTGCCCACTTCTCTGCTGCATCATCTTGCAGCTTGTCACTTCCTGGGTAACTTCAGGACAAGAGTGACCAATGAGCCCTAGATGTGCGATTGATTCTTTGTATTTGTTATATAGCTTAAAGCCTTTCAACAATCTTGCATATCAAACATTCTTATTTTTCCTTTACGGATGGAAGGCTCAGGGACATTGAGTCATTTTCCCATGTCTCCTGGCTTGTAAGGATCAGAAGTAGGAAACAAACTAGTCCATACATTTTCTACCTAACCCCTGCTCCATCATCACCTTCTGCATCCTGGTCAGTAAGTCAGAGCCTCACACTGCCCTCTAGTGACCAGCAGGGCGGCAGTAGAGATTCAGTTGTCTTCAGGGGTCATTACTGTGGCCTCTTCATTAGCAACTTTGAGGAATGTTAAATTTCACACTTTTAAAAAATCATTTATATGCATTCCTGTGTCTTTCCCCAGTCTGTAGCTTACATTTTCATTTTAATGGTGTTTTTTGATGCACAAGAGTTTAATTTAATGCAATAAAAGCTAAAAAAACAATTTTGTTTGTGTGTAAACAAAAACCACTTTCTCATATAAATGCCTAAGCATATTTTTCTCAATTTATTCTAGTAAAATTTAATTTTGGATTTTCACCACTAAGAATAAATGTACCTGAAATATGTCTCATGTAAGAAATAAGACGGAGACCTAGGAATGGGAGGGAAGGACATATGTTCAGTGAAAAACCAACAGCCTGTCAAACACAGCCCTGAAGTAGACACCCGGAGCTGATGGTGTAGAGGTAGGTGGAGGCCCAAAATTGGGGTGGAAGCCCCAGTTTCGCCGAAATGATTTGAATCTATGCTTTAAAGACGAATGCAGTTTTACCTCTTTAGGCAATAAAGACCAAAAATAGACTAGCTATTTTAAATAATTGAACCTTAAACAGACCAAAGTCGGAACATCTTCCCTAAGGACAGCATTTTCTTCCACCCACTCACTAAAACTGTATTTGAGAAAGCTGTGTGCTATTGATAACTGTACAGTATCGTTACAATCAACATCGTAATAATACTGCTACTTGGATCAGAAACAAAGAGCATTTCTAAAGCTTGAAAAATGTAAAACTGGAAACAAGCTCTCACTGAGTTTGGAAATGCAGGCACTAGAGGGTGCTCATTTCTCTTCCTTTTCAAATCAGGGGGCTATTCAAAGCCTGTTCTAGAACAAGGAGTGAGATCCTCCACTTCCCCGTGGTGGTCAGGCTTTCAGAGGTAGAAGCCTTATTAGTTCATAATCAGCACGAACTGACCTCACCATCAAATGTGTCGACCTCGATGCTCATCCTCCTCAGCAGTCAGAGATTTGCTGTGTTCTCCAGGAGCTCGTGCATTTTTATGGAGCACACTTTATCCTCAGTTTATTAAAAAAAAAAAGGGGGGGCCTTTATAGGGTGTTCCATTAACAGAAGCTTTCTGTACTTTGCTCTTTTAGACGCTACAAATTCTGACACCTGATGAAAAGTGTAAACTTAAGCTTGTATGTGGTTAAGATTTTTTAATAACCAAATTAAATAATATATATGTAATGAAAATGTCAATAATGCCCTCGAATCCAATCCCACCTTCCATTGGTAATCAATATTAACACTCTGGTGTGCTTCCTTTCACCCCTCTTTTCTGTGTTCATGCATAACTTTCTACCCAAGTACACCTACAGAAAATGGGTTCACCTGTACACTTTACCTGCCATGTGCATACTTCCTGTTACTAGACTTGGTCTTTATTGTTCCAGGTTGGTCTATATAGACCTAACCTGCTCCTATTAGCTGCTTCACATTGCATAATGAGGGTAGACAGGTGCACTCGTGCCCTGTTGCCTGATTCCTAAGTTCCGCCAGATCTTTTCTAAAGTGACTGAATGGCATCTTATGCTTCCAGGTTCTCCTCACCCCAGCACTTATTTGATGATTCCAGCTTTTCCATCACTCATAGTCCTAGCAGGTCTGAGAGCTTTTATCAGTTTCTCCTGCATGAGGAGACAGGAATGGATAAAAGGATAGATAATTATCAATCCTATGGGAGACTACACAGTATCTGAGTTCATGCTCATAAAGCATTGAGAGGAATGTTAGTCTTGTTTTATAGATGGATCTACATGAGGCTAGAGTCCAGGAAGGTTAATGAATGGCCTTGCCTATGGTCTCAGAGCTAATAAATGATGGAGCCAGATAAAGGACAGTCTGCTTGTTTCTGTGTGGGATTGATCGATGGGTCACTGGAGTTCGAGGGAGGGGAAGTCTAGAACCATCTGGGGTTGTCTTCAGATAAGACACCAGGGGTAGGAGGGTCTGTGTACCCTATAGCACTGCAGGTACAGGCATCATGGTGTTGGCAATGGGGAGATACTAGAGCAGGTAAGTGGTTAGTGGCCTGGAACCAGAAGATCTGAGCTTTGAGAAAATTATTCCCATCACAAGATGTAACAGAGACACTGATGTGAATAAACTAGACCAGGGAGCCCTATGAGGAGCTGTTGTTAACATGAGGGAGGGAGAAAAGCAACTAAGTGGTCACTTCTTATATGTGAAATGTACAGGAAAGCAATGTTAACTAAAATCCCATCTGATTTTCATCAGTTTTGCTTGGTAAGTAGTTGGAAGGTGGGATAATTTATTTTGGAGGTTAGGTAAACATCTATAAAGCTCCTTTATCTTGTGAAGTCTGGTGACGAAGGGAAAAATGGCACAGCCAATGCACTCACAGTTTGTTTAATAAATAACTCAGAGTTCAAAGAGAGACACTTATGGGCCAGAAATTGGTAAATGTTCCTGCATTCTAAAATTAGGAGGATCTTATTTTCTTTGAACCAGCAGAGAAGGAAGCATAGGCAGTGGGGAGGGACAGTTGGGAAGACAGCAGAGTGGCCGCAGGATGTCGAAGACAAAGGACATGTCATATCAAATTCTAAGCTGTGAAGCTGTGATGCAACCCTCCCCCTTCTCCTAATGGTTTTTCAGGTCTCAGCACAGATGCACACCTGAGGGAGTAATTGCTTTGGAAATGAAGGACAAAGAGATGTGTTAAATATTAATAACAACTCCACCTTACAAAGCACACCTGGAAATGGAAACAAGATTTTTCTAAGGCCTTTTCTACTCTAAGAGTCTGTAACTTGTTGGCAAGCTGAGAGGTGAGGATGGGGGACTGTTGATCCACATGCGATGAGTACTGTGTGTGGGGAAAAGAAAGAGAGATCAGACTGTTACTGTGTCTATATAGAAAGAAGTAGACATAAGAGACTCTATTTTGTTCTGTATTTGAGATGCTGTTAATCTGTGACCCTACCCCCAACCCTGTCCTTGCAAGAGACATGTGCTGTGGTGACTGGAGGTTTAACGGATTTTGGGCTGTGCAGGGTGTGCTTTGTTAAACAAGTGCCTGAAGGCAGTATGCTTTTGAAAAGTCATCACCATTCTCTTAATCTCAATTACCCAGGGACACATACACTGTGGAAAGTCACAGGGACCTCTGCCTAGGAAAGCTAGGTATTGTTCAAGGTTTCCCCCCATGTGATAGTCTGAAATATGGCCTCCTGGGAAGGGAAAGACCTAATGGTCCCCCAGTCTGACACCCGTGAAGGGTCTGTGCTGAGGAGGACTAGTATAAGAGGAAAGAAGGCCTCTTGGCAGTTGAGATAGAGAAAAGCATCTGTCTCCTGCCCGTCCCTTGGCAACGGAACATCTCGGTGTAAAACCCAATTGTATGTTCTGTTTACTGAGATGCGAGAAAACCGCCTTAGGGCTGAAGGTGGGACTCCCTAGCAGCAATGCTGCTCTTTATGCACTAAAAAGGTTTATGGAGATATTTGCATATGCATACCAAGGCACAGCACTTTTCCTTAAACATATTCATGTCACAGAAATCTTTATTCATATGTCTTACTGCTGACCTTCTTCCTACTATGATCCTATTGTCCTACCACTTCCCCTTTTCCGAGATGGTAAAGATAATGATCAATAAATACTGAGGGAACTCAGAGACCGGTGCACGCGTGGGGCCTCTGTATGCTGAGCACTGGTCCCCTGGGCCCACTTTTTCTTTCTCTATACTTTGTCTCTGTGTCTCATTTCTTTTCAAGTCTCTCGTTCCACCTAAAGAGAAATGTCCAGAGGTGTGGAGGGGTAGGCCACCCCTTCACTGTGAGGCTTTACCACGAAGCATATCATCTTGAGTGTGAATCACAGTGCTTAGAAGAATAATGCCCTTTACGTTGTTTTTCCCTGTGCCATCCTAAACCCACCCCACCGGTAATTAAGCAGCCATGGAAATGAGGGGAGCCAGAAGGAATCAAATGCTGCTGCTTGGTATAGTAGACACAGTAGACATGACCTGGGGGAAGGGTGTTTGCCGGGTCCAGGAGAAGATGATGAGCTCAGTAAATAGACAAGGAAAAACCCCTGGGGAAAGCTTGTGAAACCCTGGAGGAAACAGGAGATATGTTATTTGAGTTCCTTTTTGTTTATTACTCAATTAAATTATTACTAAATTAACGGCAGGCATCCTGCACAAAGGGATATTCTCTGCGAAACATGATATCTCAAATACAAACAGAGCATTCGTCCTTAACATAAAGCCCGCCCTCTCTCCCCAAGTCCCTCACGCATCAGGCCACCTTTGTGCCCATTGGTCATGGGCAGTGCTGTGTGGTCACCATCATCCACACACAGTGGGCAGTCAGCAGTGTGAGGTGGTTCTGCCTGCTGTGGTCTCACCCCAGGCATGGAAATGAAGGGCCCTGGGTGGAGCTGAAGTTGCTCAGCTGTGTTTCTCAGGAGTCCCATCTGTCAGTGAGTTGACAAGAAACAGAGCAAAACGACTCCTCCAATGTTAATGAGCCTGCCCCTGGGACTTGGAAACTTGATAACAGAGAAAACCAATATAGACAAAGGAATTTAAACAGGATTATGGTCAATTAACTAAATTAGAAAAGGATACTTGAAGGAGTATTTGGGACACAGGAGTCAAAAACACCAGGAAGACATGAGGAGTTTCCCTAAGCCTCTAGACTACAGCACTATGTAGATAACTAACACTAGAATGTTAATTATATCATTGAAGAAATAAAATTTGCATTGAAATACAAATGGTTTACAAAAGGTCATGAAAATCTTATAGACTTGTTTCAATTCAGACAAATGTGTTCTTCTCATTCTCAGCTGTTCTCTGAGAGCTGCATCTATCTTGAATTTGACTGTCTGGGGAACAGGTGTGGCCTCTCCTGACAGGAAGGCTCTGGGTCCCAGGCAGTGAGAATGACATCTCAGAATGACTGCCTTGAGATCCCTGTTCCCCTTTTATCAACACACAGAGCCAGAAGACCCCTCCATCCTGCAGCACCTGCCATGAGCATGAGGCTTCTGTGCTGTGCGGCCTTTTCTCTCCTGTGGGCAGATGGGTCCTGGGCAGGGCCCCTTGCATGGATTTAAAGGCCCAGTGCCTTCCCATTGGGGCTGCAGCATCAGTTTTGTTCTCTGCAGGTCCAGGGAATGCTGCTGTCACCCAGACCCCAAAATTCCAGGTCCTGAAGACAGGACAGAGCATGACACTGCAGTGTGCCCAGGATATGAACCATGAATGCATGTCCTGGTATCGACAAGACCCAGGTATGGGGCTGAGGCTGATTCATTACTCAGTTGCTGCTGGTGTCACTGACAAAGGAGAAGTCTCCAATGGCTACAATGTCTCTAGATCAAACACAGAGGATTTCCCGCTCGGTCTAGAGTCGGCTGCTCCCTACCAGACATCTGTGCACTTCTGTGCCAGCAGTTACTCACAGCGCTACAAGGCTGTCTCCTCTCTGCACGTAAAGACAGGGAGGCTCTGCCCTCCTCCCCGCTCCCCAAGACTCACGGATGCCCTGGGCAGAGTTCTCTACACCAGGAACCTTGGAACCCCAAGTGGCCCAAAGTGGCCCAGACAGAATGAGCCTCGCTCTGTGCAGAGATCTAGCATTAAGTCCAAGAAAGCCCACCCCTTCGATTGCTGGGCTCAGGTCGGTCTTGGAAATTGATGGGGAATCACTATCATGGCGGCCACACCTGGGAAAAGGCTTCCTCTTGTGGCTGCAGCACCTGACCTCCTACAGGTCTCTGTGCTCTCCTTCAGGGTCTTTCCCCACAACAAATCTAGACAGATCAGAGATCCACTTCTAGAATTCCATCGTTAAAGGTTGTTCCTTGAAACCACTTCTGTTAAGAACATCTCCATTAGGTTTGCATCAATAAAACAGGGCCACTACAAATTTCACACTGTAACGGATTTATTAGACCGTATGCATATGTGGGAGGAGCTAAGGAAGACAAAGTCTGGAGGAGAGAAGTCAGAAGGTGAGAGAGCCAGTCAGTAGCCAGGGCTTCTGGAGCTCTGGGTAGGACAGGCTGGAGATGCAGGGACTTGAGAGGATCAGAGCATGCCAAGCCATGCAGTGGGACCTTTAGCTGGGAGGACAGGAAAAGGCCAAGGAAACCTGCTTCTGTGGAAGCTGTTCCCATGTTAGGGGGGCCACCCCTGCAGGTGCACTGCCAAACACTGGGGGCAGCCTGGCTGCTGTTGTCCAGCATTTGGGAAGGTGAACTGGACACAGGGTGCAGAAGGAATAGGACTTCCGAGGTCTGTTGGATGCCTCTGTATTTGCTGGTCACTGACTCTCAGTCTGACCACAATGACCTGCCTAGTGTAATAGTGACTGTATTACATCTATCTAACAAATTTTACCTAATGTATCTTTGACCATCTGTAACCCAGAATGATTAGAGAAATGGCCTTCTTATCTTGCCTTCGCAAAGTTCACTTAACACAATCCACCACAGGATGGATTCTCCCAGACTGAGGCATCTGATCACACAACTGTCTCAATCTTCCACAGTCCCTGGACTCCTCTCCAGGGGACACCTGTGCTACCCAGGTGAATGTGGACACAATTTATATGTAGATGTTCCAGACACGGGCTACTAACTTTTCTTTAATCCTGTGCCTAAAGTCTCCCTCCACTTAGAGGCAGGGCTCTGCCTCCTTCTATCTCTTTCCTGAGCTTCCCTCCTGATGGAGTTGCAAGGACATCAAAGCCCTGGACACAGTGCAGTGACCTGTGGAGACAGTGGGAGGGAATCTCATCTCTTGCTGCCTTCCTGGACCCAGTTCTTTTATAAGCGAAGCAAGTGCTCCTGTGAGGAAAAGAAAGAGAGATCAGACTGTTACTGTGTCTATATAGAAAGAAGTAGACATAAGAGACTCCATTTTGTTCTGTATTTGAGATGCTGTTAATCTGTGACCCTACCCCCAACCTTGTCCTGGCAAGAGACATGTGCTGTGGTGACTCAAGGTTTAACAGATTTGGGGCTATGCAGGGTGTGCTTTGGTAAACAAGTGCCTGAAGGCAGCTTGCTGGTTAAAAGTCATCACCATTCTCTTAATCTCAAGTACCCAGGGACACGTACACTGTGGAAGGTCGCAGGGACCTCTGCCTAGGAAAGCTAGGTATTGTCCAAGGTTTCTCCCCATGTGACACTCTGGAATATGGCCTCATGGGAAGGGAAAGACCTGATCGTCCCCCAGCCTGACACCCGTGAAGGGTCTGTGCTGAGGAGGATTAGTACAAGAGCGTTTGCTTCTTCAAGTTCATTTGTCAGTTGAGATAGAGAAAAGCATCTGTCTCCTGCCTGTCCCTGGGCAATGGAATATCTTGGTATAAAACCTGATTTGATGGTATGTTCTATTTACTGAGAAGGGAGAAAACCACCTTAGGACTGAAGGTGGGACGTGCTAGTGGCAATGCTGCTCTTTATGCACTAAAAAGGTTTATGGAGATGCTTGCATATGCATATCAAGGTACAGCGCTTTTTCTTAAACATATTCATGTCACAGAGATCTTTATTCATATGTCTTACTGCTGACCTTCTCTCTACTATGATCCTATTATCCTGCCACTTCCCTTTTCTAAGATGGTAAAGATAATGATCAATAAATACTGAGGGAACTCAGAGACCGGGCGCCAGCCTGGGTCCTCTGTATGCTGAGTGCCGGTCCCCTGGGCCCACTTTTTCTTTCTCTATACTTTATCTCTGTGTCTCATTTCTTTTCTCAAGTCTCTCGTTCCACCTAATGAGAGACGCCCACAGGTGTGGAGGGGCAGGCCACCCCTTCATGCTCTGGTCTCCCTTTGAGCTCTGCAGTATGAGAAATGTGCTTCATGAATTTGTAGCTGAGCAGCTCAAAGATTTGCTGCCAAACCCAAAGTGAAGTCCTCAGACCTGCAGAAATTGCTCTGCATTTCTGTGAAGATGGAAAGAATACTGTGTGGTAGAAATACGTTCTCCCCATTTAGAGACCTGGCCCCCAAACAAGACAGAGCAGAGAGGGCCAAAGAGCCCAAAATATGTCTCAGATGATTGAAAGACATTTTCACAGGACAATCCTGCTGATGACATTTGGTCCTTCATATTACACGCCTAACTACCCTTCTCCCCAGATCAGCTGAGTACCCAGGATATCACACATCTCAGCATCTTCTAACAAGGAAAAATCTTTGTGTAACAGCCTCCTTCCTGAATCACATTGACTAACCCTGGAAACTTAGCCTTTCCAGAAAAAAACTCTGTTTTCCCCTGGCCCAGTCTAGCCCAGTAGGCTTAATTGATGATTTATGTCACCTTTTAATTTACTCAGAGAAGAACATATGATTTCAGAGTAAAGGATATTCATTTTACTTTGTATAAGTTGGACCTAAACAGTAAACTGAGTACTTTTCTTCCATCAGTGTCTTAAATTGGACAATGGTAAAACAAATCTTTGATGCTAGAAATTTAGGCCCTAGTATTTTTCATATTGAAGTTCCCAGTGTCCTGGACACAGAATAGATGGGCGTTAATAAGTCACACTATGCCAGAGGTGGTTTTCTAGGGGTTTATAGACCAGTATTCTCTCATTGAGGAAGCATAAGAGCATTTGCTTCTTCAAGCTCATTTGTCAGTTTTTATGGGACTTTCCAGTTTGAAATAAGTTATGCTTTTAAATTTGAAAGAGTGTGAAGTCAGGCCGGGTGCGGTGGCTCATGCCTGTAATCCCAGCAATTTGGGAGGCCGAGGCAGGCTGATCACAAGGTCCACCTGGCCAATATGGTGAAACCCCGTCTCTACTAAAAATACAAAAAAATTAGCCAGGCATGGTGGTGGGCACCTGTAGTCCCAGCTACTGCGGAGGCTGAGCCAGGAGAATCGCTTGAACCTGGGAGGTGGAGGTTGACATGAACCCAGATCACGACAGTGCACTCCAACCTGGACAACCTAACAAGATTCTGTCTAAAAAGAAAAGAAGGAGTCTGAAGTCTACAAACATAATATAATTCCAATATCTCCAATATCTAAGTTATTTTTTGAAGTTCTGGGTTTCAGAAAAAAAAAGAAAGAAGTAGGGATATCCACAGGTTTGGCCATTTTTATATTTAAGATCTATGTGTATATATGTGTGTATGTATATATATGCACACACACACACACAAATGTATACACACACAGAGATGCATATATGTGTGTGTGTGTGTGTATATATATATATATATGTAACATCCCTTGGAAGAAAATGTCATGATGACTACATGGCTTAATGGGATTTATTTATGAAGAGAGTTTTTCTAAAAAGAATTAGAAATTTTGAATTCTTTTCTGAATCTTTACTTGGGACTTCCCAGACAGCATTTCTGACCCTACCAACCTATGTTGTGGATGTATATGGCAGCCCGGAGTGCAGCAGACAGTTCTTGGGCCCGTACCTTTGCAAGTTAGACTGGAGATGCCTGTAAACATGACAGATTCTTGGTGTTGTTCACTCCCAGTCCGGGCCTCTCTAGAATGTCACAGACGACTATCGAACAAACAGATTCCCAGTAAGAAGAATATTAGGACATAGCCATGAGGAAACATGAACACAAACAACAAATATTTGAAGTGCAAACCTGAAGACTGTAAATTTTGGTATTATAAGATATGAAAGTTTGGAGAGCTACATTTAAATGAACACGAAGGGAAACTGAAACAAGAAAAAAGAGAATGTCCGAAACCATCAAGTAACTTTCATAAAAATTGTCAAATAATGTATCTATGAATGCCTCACACAATCACTGAAAACAAAATGGAAAGTCAAACAGTTGATCAGCTACTCCGAAAGAGATTTTTAGTGATGTCAAAGATGGATCTGCAGGAGTGATCTAGAATGCAACATGGAAAATTAAAAGTGAAATATGAAAGACTTTAAGAACAGGAAAGAAAAAAATGGATATTTCCCATATATTAGAATATGCATATTTTTCATTATTTCCCATTTTGAATTGCGTAGGATTGAAGTATCAAACAGATAAAATAGGTAGAATGTTATGAGGTGATATTTATGAGATGTTAGCTGACAATTCTTTAGAGGTGTTTAAGGTCCCAAATTCAGAGATTCCAGAATCAAAATGAATCTCAAGTAAGACAAATAGTCAAGTCATAGGGAAATTGTAGAACATGAGGTACAAAGGGAAGATTTTGAAAGCAATCAGAAAGAAAAGAGAAATACCCCCCATAAGAATAGATGGAGAAAAAGAGTAAGTAAGAGAGTGGTTAAAAATAACAATTAGCTCAATTGTCATTCTCCTTCATTTAAGGTGACATTGATTTTAAAAAACTTATTTAAGTGGAATATGAAAAAAGACCGCTGTGAGTTTCTATCAAGGTACCTTTTCTGAATTTCTGGTTAACAAAGGTGGGAAGTGATCCCAGAAGAAAGGCATGAGGACAGTTCGTGAGGGAACCCATGCGATGGAACAGTCCTGTTGGGCACGTGTGACTGGAGGAATGAGGAAGGCTGGGTCATGAATGTGGATGGCACAGGAGACCTTGACTTGCAGGAAAGACAATGAGCTCACCCCTTTGTGCCCTATGTTGGGGGCAGTGTTGGCGCATCCTACAGGACATGCCCAGCAAACAGAAGAGCAGCTGTGGGATGAGAAGATGAACTCAGAGATGCAGCGTGAGGCCTCCAGGTCCAGACAGCTCTGTAAGTCAAAGCGATGAGCTGCGCATTGATGTTAAAATGGAGCTTATAAATATTTAAAGCCTCACCCAAGTGTGTTCTAATATAAATGCTGTGACCCTGACCTCCTGGGGATTGACAGAGGAAGTGATGTCACTGTGGGAACTGCCCTGTGGGGACAAGGACATCCGTCATCCTCTGCTCCTGCTCACAGTGACACTGATCTGGTAACGCCCCCGTCCTGGCCTGACCCTGCCATGGGCACCAGGCTTCTCTGCTGGGTGGTCCTGGGTTTCCTAGGGACAGGTGAGTCCTCAGAACACCAAGGAGTTTCATTTTTTTTTCTGTGTGTAGGCGTGTGTGTGTGTGGATGTGTGTGTGTGTGTGTGTGTGATGACTACAAATGTTTTCCTTATTCTGTTGCCAAATTCTACTTCCACAGATCACACAGGTGCTGGAGTCTCGCAGTCCCCAAGGTACAAAGTCACAAAGAGGGGACAGGATGTAACTCTCAGGTGTGATCCAATTTCGGGTCATGAGTACCTTTACTGGTACCAACAAGTCCCAGGGCAGGGCCCAGGGTTTCTGACTTACTTCCAGAATGATGATCAACTAGACAAATCAGGGCTGCCCAGTGGTCGGTTCTCTGCAGAGAGGCCTGAGGGATCCGTCTCCACTCTGAAGATCCAGCGCACAGAGCAGGGGGACTCGGCCGTGTATCTCTGTGCCAGCAGCTTAGCCACAGCGTGGCACAGTAGCCTCCTTCCTGTTCACAAACCTCATCCTTCTCTCTCCTTGCGGCTCCTAGAGACCCTTAACAGAGGCCTCTCTTTGATCCTCACATTTCATGGGAAAGAAGTAGATTTGGACATCGGCTGTCCTTTGGGTAGAAAGAGACCACAGATTCATTCCTGAAACACAGTGAATACAAATGTAGGTGGTGAAAACAATCCTGGCCCACTGCACTCTAGGAGTCCTTGGAGCCAGCTCACTGCTCCAAGCCAGGAGTGGGTGTCTTAGCCTTGGCCTTCAGGGCAGATATGCATCTTCTAAAGGTATTGGAGGCTGCTGTGTTGTCCACACACATGAGGTTGACAAGGGCAGAAAACATGCCTCTTCTTCATATGTTGGAATATCTGGCATCTGGAAGGTCTAAGGCTACATCTCCAGGAAGATCTTTCTTCTGAAACCTCTTCTATCCCTGTCACCTTGGAAGTTTCTGCAACAAAATATCAAACCTCTCTTCCTATTTGAAGTAAAGGTCTTTGCAACTTTTCTGGTCCTTATTTGATAAATACAATCATGATAACAATATGACTTCATTTCTTCTGCCTACTTTAAGCCACCTGTATCCTTTATTTTGTTTCCATTTTCCATTGCTGCTGTCCTGATAGACAGAAGCATGCATTCACCACTGCTGCTGGTTCACCTTGATTCGCTCAGGAAATCTAGTTTCTAGATTCTGAGTGTTTTCACTGCTGTTCAACTCACTTGATTTGAAATAATTTTCCTGAGGTCTTTAATTCAATAAGTGTTTTATTTATAATATTGATCCTATTCCTTTTTATTTTATTTCTCATATTATATATTGTTATACAGTACTTGTTATAAATAGAAGTACAATGATTATATTGCAATAGAATCTTCCACCTGTCTGTGGGTGATGCTGCAGTTTGTATCTATGAAATCGAATGCACTGGTCAGAGCTGATGTGATTACGGATCGTGGGTTCCTGAGAGTTCTCGACATCAGACCACTTCTCCAAGTCTGGGACTCAGTGTCCCAGATGCAGCCATGAAAGAGGGGCCCTGATGCAGCCATGAAAGAGGGGCCCTGAGATTTTCATACCTAGGTAGGGCGTCATAGTCCTTCCCAATTCACTGACCAGAAATTTTGGTGGTACAGACACCAAATTTCTTTCCCCAGAGAATGATGGTCTCCGGGTGGGAGTTTCTCTGGACCCCTCTTTATTGTGCCATCATGAAATCCCTCCTTGCTCAGGTGCCCTGTCTCCTCTGGGACTGAGTAAGGCCAGGGCGCAGATTGGAATTCCCTTTCTTCCTAGACCTTTTCTCTAACTGCTGCCACCTTCCTCCATGTGAGTCCTGAGAAACCTGATCCTGACAGTGGACAAGCTCTGGCACTAAGGCTGAACAGAACACCGTCCACAGTTCTAAACGGTGCTGCAAGAACATGTAACAAAAGCGAGCAGGGCTTCCAATATATACTGAGAATGAACATGCAAGAGGAGCAAAGGGCAGATGTTACTAATGAACAAATAGGAAGAAATAGGGTTTCTACTCTAAAGGAATAATTCTGTTGTCATAAGGTAAGTAGGAGAAACATTTCTTTGCAATTACTTCAAGTAAAAGGCAAGCAGCTGCCAACCAACCAGCATAACTCTTTGCTCTGTGATCTTGGCTGCTTCAGAGGACTCAGAAACCCTTTCTCTGCGCAAACGTCCCTTTGTCCATTCCAAGACCCAGGATCTCACACTCTGATCCTATCAT
>NW_022324070.1:0-19089 GCF_002776525.5 Piliocolobus tephrosceles
AGAGTGCAGTGGGCCAGGATTGTTTTCACCACCTACATTTGCAGTCACTGTGTTTCAGGAATGAATCTGTGGTTCTTTCTACCCAAAGGAGAGCCGATGTCCAAATCTACTTCTTTCCCATGAAAAGTGAGGAGCAAAGAGAGGCCTCTGTTAAGGGTCTCCAGGAGCTACAAGGAGAGAGAAGGATGAGGTTTGTGAACAGGAAGGAGGCGACTGTGCCACGCTGTGGCTAAGCTGCTGGCACAGAGATACACGGCCGAGTCCCCCTGCTCTGTGCGTTTGATCTTCAGAGTGGAGACAGATCCCTCAGGCCTCTCTGCAGAGAAGCGATCCCTGAGCAGCCCTGATTTGTCTTGTTGAGCTTCATAACTGAAGTAAGTCAGAAGATCTGGGCCCTGCCTCGGGGCCTGTTGGTACCAGTAAAGGTACTCATGACCCGAAATTGGATCACACCTGAGAGTTACATCCTGTCCCCTGTTCGTGACTCTGTACCTTGGGGACTGCAAGACTCCAGCACCTGTGTGATCTGTGGAAGTAGAATTCGGCAACAGAATAACGAAAACATTTGTAGTCATCACACACACACACACGCACACACACAGAGAAAAAATGAAAATGAAACTACTTGGTGTTCAGAGGACTCACCTGTCCCTAGAAAACCCAGGACCACCCAGCAGAGGAGCCTGGTGCCCATGGCAGGGTCAGGCCAGGACGGGGGCGTTACCTGATCAGTGTCACTGTGAGCAGGAGCAGAGGATGACAGACGTCCTTGTCCCCACAGGGCAGTTCCCACAGTGACATCACTTCCTCTGTCAATCCCCAGGAGGTCAGGGTCACAGCATTTATATTAGAACACACCTGGGTGCTGCTTTTAAATATTTATAAAATCTCTTTTAACAACATCAATGCATTTCTCATTGCTTTGGGCTCCCATGCTGTCTGGGGCCAGAGGCATCATGCTGCATCTCTGAGTTCATCTTCTCATCCTACAGCCGCTCCTCTGTCTGCTGGGCATGTCCTGTAGGATGTGCCAACAGCATCCCCAATACAAGGCACCAAGGAATGAGCTCATTGTCTTTCATGCAAGTCAGGGTCCCCTGTGCCATCCTGATTCATGTCCCAGCCTCCTCCATTCCCTCAGTCACAAGTGCCCAATGGGACTGTCCCACCACATGGGTTCCCTCACGAACTGCCCTCATGCCTTTCTTCTGGGATCTTTTCCCAACTTTGTTAGCTGTAATTCAGAAAAGAGACCTTGGTAGCACACTCACAGCAGTCATTTTTCGTATTCCCCTTCTAAAAGTTTTGTTTTTTTTAAATCAATCTCACCTTAAAAGAAGGAGAATGATAATTGAGCTAATAGTTATTTTTAACCGCTGTCTTGACTTACTGTTGTTCTCCATATATTCCTATGGGAGGTATTTCTCTTTTTTTCTGACTGCTTTCAAAATCTTCTCTTTGTCCCTCATGTTCTACAATTTCCCTATGACTTGACTGTCTTATTTGCAATTCATTTTCATTCTGGAAACTCTGAATTTAGATCCTTAAACACCTCTAAAAAATTCTCAGCTAACATCTCATAAATACCACCTCATAACATTCTACCTATTTTATCTGTTTGAAACATCAATCATATGCAAGAAAAAATGGAAAATTATGAAAAAATATGAATATTCTAGTATATGGGAAAATCCATTTCTTTCTTCCCTGTTCTGTAACTTTTTCATATTTCACTTTTAATTTTCTGTGCTGCATTCTAGATCACTCCTGCAGATCCATCATTGATATCACTAAACATCTCTTTAGGAGGAGCTGATCCACTGTTGGACTTTCCATTTTGTTTGCAGTGATTGTATGAGGCATTTCTAGATACATTGACAATTTTTATGAAAGTTGATGGCTTCAGGCATTCTCTTTT
Organism: Piliocolobus tephrosceles; assembly: GCF_002776525.5. Classification (NCBI taxonomy): domain Eukaryota; kingdom Metazoa; phylum Chordata; class Mammalia; order Primates; family Cercopithecidae; genus Piliocolobus; species Piliocolobus tephrosceles. Next base: position 1,919 of record NW_022324070.1, read on the forward strand.
TCCTTGTTTCAGTTCCCCGTCATGTTCATTTAAATGTGGCTCTCCAAACTTTCATATCTCATAATGCCAAAATTTCCAGTCTTCAGGTTTGCACTTCAATCATTTGTTGCTTGTGCTCATTGTATTCCTCGCTGCTATCTCCTAATATTCTTCACACTGGGGATCTATTTGTTCGATGGTCGTCTGTGACATTCCAGTGAGGCCCGGACTGAGTGTGAACAACACTAAGAATCTGTCATTTTTACAGGCATCTCCAGTCTAACTCACAAATGTATAGGGCCTAGAACTGTCTGCTGGACTCTAGGCTGCCAAATACACCCACGGCAAAGGTTCGTTGGGTCAAAAATGCTCTCAGGACACTCCCAAGGAAAGACTCAGAATAGAATTCAAATTTTCTCATTCTTTTTAATAAAACTCTTTTCATAAATAAATCCCATTAAGTCATGTAGTTATCATGACATTTTCTTCCAAGAGGAAATTACATAGATAGATAGAAAGATAGATAGATAGATAGATAGATAGATAGATAGATAGATAGATAGATAGATACGTACATATATGCAACCTCTGGGTGGAGGGAGATTTCAGACACAGGATTAAAACAAAAGTTAGTCACCAGTGTCTGGAACATCTACACACAAATTGTGCCCACATTCCCCTGGGCAACACGGGTGTCCCCCGGAGAGGAGTCCAGGGACTGTGGCAGGTTGAGGCAGTTGTGTGATTCAATGCCTTAATCTGGAAGAATCCATCCTGTGCTGGATTGTTTTAAGTCAATTTTGCCAAGGTAAGAGCCTACATTTCCCAGAATGCCATTTCTCTTACCATTCTAGGTTAGAGATGGTCAAGGATATATTTGGTAAAATTTGGAAGACAGATGTAAAACAGTCACTATGATAATTGGTAGGTCAGACTATGAGAGTCAGTGACCAGCAGATACAGAGGCATCCAATATACCTAGGAAGTCCTGTTCCTTCTGCATCCTGTGTCCAGTTCATCTTCCCAAATGCTGGCCAACAGCCACCAGGCTGCCCCCAGTATTTGGCAGTGCACCTGCAGGGGTGGCCCCCACACAGAGGGAACAGCTTCCCCAGAAGCAGGTCTCCTTGGCGTTTTCCTGTACTCCCAGCTCAAGGTCCCACTGCATGGCCTGGCATGCTCTGATCCTCTCATGTCCCTGCCACTGCAGCCTGTCTTGCCCAGACCTCCAGGAGCCCTGGCTATTGACTGGCTCCTTCACCTTCTGACTTCTCTCCTCAAGACCTTGTCTTCCTCAGCTCCTCCCACAGATGCATAGTCTAGTTCTGATCATAAATCTGTTACACTCTCAAACTTGTAGTGGCCCTGTTTTATTGATAATAACCTAATGGAGATTTTCTTACCAGAAGTGGTTTCAAGGAATGATGTATAAGAATGGAATTCTAGAAGTGGTTTTCTGATCTGTCTTGATTTGTTGTGGGGAAAGACCCTGAAGGAGAGCACAGAGACCTAGAGGAGGTCAGATGCTACAGCCACAAGAGGAAGCCTTGACCAAGGTGTGGACGCCAGGATAGTGATTCCCCATCAATTTCCAAGACTGACCTGAGCCCAGCAATCAAAGGGATGGGATTTCTTGTACTTAATGATAAATCTCTGCCAGGTTAAAGTAGATGTAGTGTGTTCCTACTATTGGTTCATCCACCCACTCATCATTCGCTCAACCTCTCATTCACTCATCCATCCTCTGTGAAATTGGTCTCCCCACATGCCAGGCACCAATGTTGGTAAATGCAGCAGGCACAGCCTTAGCTCTCATGGGCTTAAAAACTGAGTGGAGAGGTTGGGTGTGGTGGCTCAGGCCTGTAATTCCAGCGATTTGGGAGACCAAGGCAGGTGGATCATGAGGCCAGGAGATTGAGACAATCCTGGCCAACATGGTGAAACGTCACCTCTATTAAAAATACAAAAAAGAATTAGCTGGGCTTGGTGACGCATGCCTGTAATCCCAGCTACTCGGGAGGCTTAGGCAGGAGAATCACTTGAACCAGAGAGTCAGAAGTTGCAGCGAGCGGAGATCATGCCACTGCACTCCAGCCTGGCCACAGAGTGAGACTCTGTCTCAAAGAAAAAAAAAAAATTGGGGGAAGCACAAAAATAATCAGAACAAGTATCTGAGAAAGCCCAAGTGTGCTAAATGTTACTAACAGACACATGATTCTACAGGAGCTTATGAGAAAACAGTTGATTTCAGCTGGAAGTGAAGGGAGTGCTTCCCGCAGGAGGGCTGATCATGCTGAGATCTGAAGCATAGGCAGGAGCTGGCCACTAGACAAAGGAAGACTCCAGCCCAGGGGAAAGGAAATGGCCTTTTAAGTCTTTGTGATGGGAAGGAAGGAGTCACAGAAGAGGGGTTCCCCCCATGGCTGCAGTAGAGAGGGGCAGGGAGGTGGGGGATGGAGGGTGACTGCCCAGATGGGAAAGGTAGGCCACAGGAGAGACCACGTGAGGGTGGGGGCTGGGGGAGAACCTAGAGAGAGGAAGCAACACATTCACCAGGGAGAGACTGGAGTCTATAGTGGATGTGAAATACAAATCCTGTTTCATCCTGGGGGCCCCAGACTCAGGATGATGAGTAGAAAAGTAGGAGCTGGGAAAGTCCTGGCCCTACCCAAAAGGGAGAGCTCAGAGGACAGACCAGAGAGAGCAACAAAGGAGACATCTGAGGACCTGGGATCAGCCCAGGCCTGGCTGAGACTGCCTGCAGAGGCACCTGGCACAGAGTGAGGCTCATACAGTCTTGGCCACCTGGGGCCACTCAGGAGTCCAAGGTTCCTGCTGCGGAAAACTCTGCCCAGGTCATCCCTGAATCTTGGGTTGGGGAGGAGGGCAGAGCCTGCCTGCTTTCATGTGCAGAGAGGAGACGGCCTTGTAGTGCTGTGGAGTAACTGCTGGCACAAATGTACACAGATGTCTGGGAAGGAGCAGCCGACTCCAGTCTGAGTGGGAAAACCTCTGTGTTTAATATGGAGACATTGTAGCCACTGGGGACTTCTCCTTTATCAGTAGTACCAGCAGCACCTGAGTAATGAATCAGCCTCAGCCCCATGCCTGGGTCTTGTCGATACCAGTACATGAAGTTATGGTTCATATCCTGGGCACACTGCAGTGTCATGCTCTGTCCTGTCTTCAGGACTTGGAATTTTGGGGTCTGAGTGACACCAGCATTCACTAGACCTGCAGAGAAGAACAAAGCTGATGCTGTAGCCCCAATGGAAAGGGGCTGGGCCTTGAAATCCATGCAAGGGGCCCTGCCCAGGACCCACCTGCCCACAGGAGAGAAAAGGCCGCACAGCACAGGAGCCCAATGCTCATGGCAGGTGCTACAGGACAGAGGGGTCTTCTGGGCCTGTGTGTTGATAAAAGGGGAACAGGACTCTCAAGGGAGTAGTTCTAAGACCTCATTCTCCCTGCCTGGGCCCCAGAGCCTTCCTGTCAGGAGAGGCCACGCCCATTCCCCAGATGGTCAAATTCAAGATAAATGTACCAGTGAACAGCTGAGAATGAGAAGAACACATTCGTCTGAATTGAAACAAGTCTATCAGATTTCATGATCTTTTGCGTCCAGACTTCTGAAACAGTCTAATTAGGAACCCAGAGGGCCTTTCACTATCTATTCTTTATTCTTTCAAGATTGGCCACTGGCACCTGGAACTGCTGTTGGTATTGACAATAAAATAGGGAACAAAACATCCACAATTTCTGAAATGATGAGTTTTACAGTCTAGAGCGCAAGAGAAGTATCCATTAGTCACACAAAGTCATGGAAAATGACAAATGATGTTAAATCTATGAATACTAATGCATATTATAAGCTGTGAGCATTTATAATAAGGAGGTACAGCCTAGGAAAACTGTTGATGGAGTGTCTCCCTAGAGATGGTTATAGTTAAACTGAGATTTGGAGAAAGAACACAAAATAAGAGACTTGTGTTGACCCAGAGGATACAGCGTGGAGTGGAATGGCCTTTGTTGGGAGGAGCATGATGCATGAGGAATGGCCTGAACTGACACTTCTGTGGTTGATGTGGAGATGAGGGTGCAGAGGAAGGGAGAGAACAGCTGGGAGCAGACATCACGTGGAGAAGGCTGAGGGCTGACATGAGCATGGTGTAGGGAAGAAGGAGTTGGGAAGGCCGTCAGGGAAAAGAACATAGACCTGTTTTGTCAATGCTGTCTGCAAATAAACAATTTCAAATGAACCTTCCTTTCTGAGAGCAACTGAGGCACCGGACTTCTGAGGCCAGAGATGCAGGAGGAGCCTGGAAGAGAGACTGCATCTACTCGCATCACGGTGATGGTCGTTCCTTCGTCCAGCTGAGACTGGCCTGGGGGAAAAGCTCAGCACAGAGCAGGGTTTCACACACACAGGGCTGCCCAGAGCTCTGAGGGCCCCAACCCGGGCAGTGTTGGGAACAGGCCTATGGGACAACATCATCCACTGCCTGAATCACGGTCTCGTGAAGACAAGGCCACCTATATCTTCCACTGAGCTTTGTGTGCAGAGGAAGGTGGCTGTGGGGTGACTGCTGGTGCAAGAGGGCACAGAGGTCTGGGAGAGGCTTCTGACACCAAGGCCACGTATTTGGTTTTGAGAGAAAGTTACAGACCCTCAGGGATTTCTCTGTAGTGCCGTCTGGGACGGATCAGCTGTGCACCAGCTTCGGCTCCTGTTAACTCCCACACATGTACTCATGGATGGCAGTCTCAGGCATCTCTGTGCCACTTCATGTCCTGCATTTGTTCTTTAGTATCTTGGGATCTGGCTGTCCCAGCTTCTGTGAAGTCTATCATAGAAGGAAGTTGAGTGCCCAGTGAGGGACCCAATAATGTAGACCTGAGGTAAAGGCTTAGGCTAGGATGTGGGGAGCCAAGGAAAAGGCTTTAGGGGACTCACCTGCCCCCGGGGGGCAAAAGGCCACACCACTGAGGAGTCTGGTGGTCATAGCAAGGTCACAGAAAAATGGGGAAATTGTGGGGAGGGTTTTAAGGTTGTGTTTTGGGAACATAAATCCTGGATGTCAGTAGAGTTAACTGATGATGCCACTGCCCCTGCCAGCCAGTGACTCTGTCCTGTGCCTGCTCTTCCTCCCTCTACCTGCTGCAAACTTCGACCTACAGTCCAGTCGTAAACCTTCGCCTATGTGGTCTCTGCTCCTGGCTGTCTTTCTTCTAACAGGCAACAGCCTGACAAGCTTGGTGATCATTTCTCCTCTACCTACTGTCCACCGTCAGCTCCGGGTGTCCACTTTAGGGCTCTTTTTAACAGGCTTCTTCACTGAACATATGTGCTTCCCTCCCATTCCTAGGTCTCTATGTTGTTTTTCACAGGAGATATATTTCACGTACATTTATTCTTAGTGGTGAAAATCCAAACTTAAATTTTACTAGAGTAAATTAAGAAAAACATGTTTAGACATTTATATGAGAAAACAGTTTTTGTCTCAACACAAACAAAATTGTTTTTAGTTTTTGTTGCATTAAATTAAACTCTTGTGCATCAAGAAAACACCATAAAAATGAAAATATAAGCTGCAGACTGGGGAAAGACACAGGGAATACATATAAATGATTTTTTTTTAATGTGAAATTTAACATTCCTTGAAGTTGCTAATGAAGAGGCCACAGTAATGACTCCTTAAGACAGCTAAGCCTCTACTGCAGCCCTGCAGGTCACTAGAGGACAGTGTGAGGCTCTGATTTACTGACCAGGATGCAGAAGGTGATGATGGAGCAGGGGGAATAGGTGGAAAATGTATGGACTAGTTTGTTTCCTACTTCTGATCCTTACAAGCCAGGAGACACTGGGGAAAATGACTCAATGTCCCTGATCCTTCCATCTGTAAAGGAAGAATAAGAATGTTTGATGTGCAAGATTGTTGAAAAGTTTTAAGCTATATAACAAATACAAAGAATCAAGGACACATCTAGGGCTCAGCAGTCACTCTTGTTCTGAAGTTACCCAGGAAGTGACAAGCTGCAAGAAGACGCAGCAGAGAAGCGGGCACAGTCAGGGCACAGGAAACCTGGGCTCTGTTGGTTGGGAGAGCTCTGTGCTCAGTAGGACACAAGACATGCCTTCCAAACAACTTAAAGCTTCCCTTGAAGGAGTGAAACCTCGGTGGGGCCTGCAGCTCTCAAGTCAAAGCTAAGGCAGGAAGTTTATATACAGAATGTCAGTGACTCTGCTGGGCTGTGCCAAGCTGCTGGCACAGAGATACAGGGCCGAGTCCCCCACCCCCAAGGTGTTCACATTCAGCTCAGAGCTATAGTTAGGGAACTGGTGACCTGAGAATCGATCAGGGAAGTTGCCTCTTTCTCTCTCTTTCTCCTCATAATACTGAAAGATCAACTGGGGCCCCTGACCCAGGGCCTGTTGGTACCAGGACACACTGGTATGCCCAGAGATAGGAGAGCATCTCAGTGTCACTTGCTGTCCTGTTGTTTTGATCAGGTGTGTGGGACTTTGGGTGACTCCAGCGTCCACTGGGCCTGTGGGAAAAGCAGATGGAGGATGAGCACAGCAGACAGCCTGGAGGCCCTCCCCAAAGTAAAGTGGAGGACACAGGGGTGGGAAAGCTGAGAATGGGGCTGCTGTCCAGTGCACAGGACTCACCTGCTCCCAGGAGACAGAGCAGTGCCCAGCAGAGGAGCCCGGGGTCCATGGCACGGTGGGGAAGGCAGCACTGCTCCTGACGCAGGGCTTGGTCCTCCTGGGTAAGAGCCAAGTGAGTTCTGCACCTTGATTTTCCTGATGGGAGGGATATCCTGTGATGTCACTGTCCTGTGTCCTCCCCATGCAGCCTTCCTTAGGCCTAGTGCTCCAGAGACCTTGGACTCTCTAACTTTCCTGCAGAGCCAGAGTGCTGGGTGAGGGCAGAAATTTATCTGATGAGACAGTTGCTCCTCTGCCTTCATCTCCACAGTTCCCAGGCTGCCCCATCGCCCCTAGTTCTAAATCCTTGAGGAATCGCCACACTGTCTTCCACAATGGTTGAACTAATTTACACTCCCACAAACAGTGTAAAAGCATTTGTATTTCTCCACATCCTCTTCAGTGTCTGTTGTTTCCTGACTTATTAATGATTGCCATTCTAACTGGCATGAGATGGTATCTCATTGTGGTTTTGATTTGCATTTCTCTGATGACCAGTGATGATGAGCATTTTTTCTGTGTCTGCTGGCTGTATAAATGTCTTCTTTTGAGAAGTCTCTGGTCATATCCTTTGCACATTTTTTGATGGGGTTGTCTTTTTCTTGTAAATTTGTTTGAGTTCTTTGTAGATTCTACCCATTTGTAGATGGGTAGATTGTAAAAATTTTCTCCCATTCTGTAGGTTGCCTGTTCACTCTGATGGAAGTTTCTTTTGCCGTGCAGAAGCTGTTTAGTTTAGTTAGATCACATTTGTCTTTCTTGGCTTTTGTTGCCGTTGCTTTTGATGATTACTCATGAAGTCCTTGCCCATGCCATGTCCTGAATGGTGTTGCCTAGGTTTTCTTCTAGGGTTTTTATGGTTTTAGGTCTAACATTTAAGTCTTTAATCCATCTTGAATTAATTTTTGTATAAGGTATAAGGAAGGGATCCAGTTTCAGCTTTCTACATATGGCTAGCCAGTTTTCCCAGTACCATTGATTAAATAGGGAATCCTTTCCCCACTTCTTGTTTTTGTCAGGTTTGTCAAAGATCAGATGGTTGTAGATGTGTGGTGTTATTTATGAGGCCTCTGTTCTGTTCCATTGGTCTATATGTTCTGTTTTGGTACCAGTACCATGCTGTTTTGGTTACTGTAGCCTTGTAGTATAGTTTGAAGTCAGGCAGTGTGATGCCTCCAGCTTTGTTCTTTTTGCTTAGGACTGTCTTGGCACTGTGGGCTCTGTTTTGGTTCCATAGGAACTTTAAAGTAGTTTTTCCAATTCTGTGAAGAAAGTCATTGGTAACTTGATGAGGATGGCATTGAATCTATAAATTATTTTGGGCAGTATGGCCATTTTCATGATACTGATTCTTTCTATCCATGAGCATGGAATATTCTTCCATTTGTTTGTGTCCTCTTTTATTTCATCGAGCAATGGTTTGCAGTTCTCCTTGAAGAGGTCCTTCACATCCCTTGTAAGTTGGATTCCTAGGTATTTTATTCTCTTTGTAGCAATTGTGAATGGGAGTTCACTCATGATTTGGCTCTCTGTTTGTCTGTTAATGGTGTATAGGAATGCTTGTGATTTTTGCACATTGATTTTGTACCCTGAGACTGCTGAAGTTGCTTATCAGCTTAAGGAAATTTGGGCTGAGACAATGGGGTTTTCTAAATATATAATCATGTCTGCAAACAAGGACAATTTGACTTCCTCATTTCCTAATTGAAACCCTTTATTTCTTTCACTTCCCTGATTGCTGTGGCCAGAACTTCCAACACTATGTTGAACAGGAGTGGTGAGAGAGGGCATTCTTCCCTTTTCAAAGGGAATGCTTTCAGTTTTTGCCCATTCAGTATGATATTGGCTGGGGTTTGTCATAAATAGCTCTCATTATTTTGAGATACGTTCCATCAATACCTAGTTTATTGAGAGTTTTTAGCATGAAGAGCTGTTGAATTTTGTTGAAGGCCTTTTCTGCATCTATTGAGATAATCATGTGGTTTTTGTCATTGGTTCTGTTTATGTGATGGCTTATGTTTATTGATTTGTGTATGTTGAACTAGCCTTGCATCCCAGGGATGAAGCTGACTGGATCGTAGTGGATAAACTTTTTTTTTTCTTTTTTTTTTTTGAGACGGAGTCTCGCTCTGTCGCCCAGGCTGGAGTGCAGTGGCGCGATCTCGGCTCACTACAAGCTCCGCCTCCCAGGTTCACGCCATTCTCCTGCCTCAGCCTCCTGAGTAGCTGGGACTACAGGCGCCCGCCATCTCGCCTGGCTAGTTTTTTGTATTTTTAGTAGAGATGGGGTTTCACCGTGTAGACCAGGATGGTCTCGATCTCCTGACCTTGTGATCCACCCGTCTTGGCCTCCCAAAGTGCTGGGATTACAGGCTTGAGCCACCGCGCCCGGCCTGGATAAACTTTTTGATGTGCTGCTGGATTCAGTTTGCCAGTATTTTATTGAGGATTTTTGCATTGATGTTCATCAGGGATATTGGTCTAAAATTCTCTTTTTTGGTTGTGTCTCTGCCTGGCTTTGGTATCAGGATGATGTTGGCCTCATAAAATGAGTTAGGGTGGATTCCCTCTTTTTCTATTGATTGGAATAGTTTCAGAAGGAATGGTACCAGCTCCTCCCTGTACCTCTGGTAGAATTCAGCTGTGAATCCATCTGGTCCTGGACTTTTTTTGGTTGGTAGGCTATTAATAATTGCCTCAATTTCAGAGCCTGATATTGGTCTATTCAGAGGTTCAACTTCTTCCTGGTTTAGTCTTCAGAGGGTGTATGTGTCTAAGAATTTATCAATTTCTTCTAGATTTTCTAGTTTATCTGCACAGAGATGTTTATAATATTCTCTGATGGTAGTTTGTATTTCTGTGGGATTGGTGGTGATATCCCCTTTATCATTTTTTATTGTGTCTCTTTGATTCTTTTCTCTTTTCTTCGTTATTAGTCTTGCTAGTGTTCTATCAATTTTTTTGATCTTTTCAAAAAACCAGCTCCTGGATTCATTGATTTTTTGAAGGGTTTTTTTTTCATGTGTCTCTATCTCTTTCGATTCTGCTCTGATCTCAGTTATTTCTTGCCTTCTGCTAGCTTTTGAATTTGTTTGCTCTTGCTTCTCTAGTTCTTTTAATTGTGATGTTAGGGTGTCAATTTTAGATCTTTCCTGCTTTATCTTGTGGGCATTTAGTGCTATAAATTTCTCTCTACACACTGCTTTAAATGTGTCCCAGAGATTCTGGTACATAGTGTCTTTGTTCTCATTGGTTTTAAAGAACATCTTTATTTCTGCCTTCATTTCATTATTTACCCAGTAGTCATTCAGGAACAGGTTGTTCTGTTTCCACATAGTTGTGCAGTTTTGAGTGAGTTTCTTAATCCTGAGTTCTAATTTGATTAAACTGTGGTCTGAGAGACAGTTTGTTGTGATTTCTGTTCTTTTACATTTGCTGAGGAGTGCTTTACTTCCAATTATGTGGTCAGTTTTAGAATAAGTGCGATGTGGTGCTGAGAAGAATGTATATTCTGTTGATTTGGGGTGGAGAGTCTTTAGATGTCTATTAGGTCTGCTTGCTGCAGAGCTGAGTTCAGGTCCTGGATATCCTTGTTAACCTTCTGCCTTGTTGATCTGTCTAATATTGACAGTGGGGTGTTAAAGTCTCCCATTATTATTGTGTGGGAGTCTATAAGTCTCTTTGTAGGTCTCTAAGTACTTGCTTTATGAATCTGGATGCTCCTATATTGGGTGCATATATATTTAGGATAGTTAGCTCTTCTTGATGAATTGATCCCTTTGCCATTTTGTAATGGCCTTCTTTGTCTCTTTTGATCTTTGTTGGTTTAAAGTCTGTTCTATCAGAGACTATGATTGCAACCCCTGCCTTTCTTTGTTTTCCATTTCCTTGGTAGATCTTCCTCCATCCCTTTATTTTGAGCTCACATGTGTCTCTGCATGAGAGATGGGTCTCCTGAATACAGCACACTGATGGGTCTTGACCGCTTATCCAATTTGCCCATCTTTGTCTTTTAATTGGGGCATTTAGCCCATTTACATTTAAGGTTAATATTGCTATGTGTGAATTTGATCCGCTCATTATGATGTTAGCTGGTTATTGTGCCTGTTAATTGATACAGTTCCTTCATAGTATCGATGGTCTTTACAATTTGGCATGTTTTTGCAGTGGCTGGTATCGGTTGTTTCTTTCCATGTTTACTGCTTCCTTCAGGAGCTCTTGTAAGGCAGGCCTGGTGGTGACAAAAATCTCTCAGCATTTGCTTGTCTGTAAAGGATTTTGTTTCTCCTTCACATATGAAGCTTAGTTTGACTGGATATGAAATTCTGGGTTGAAAATTCTTTTCTTTAAGAATGTTGAATATTAGCCCCCACTCTCTTCTGGCTTGTAGAGTTTCTGCCAAGAGATCTACTAGTCTGATGGGCTTCCCCTTGTGGGTAGCAAGACCTTTCTCTCTGGCTGCCCTTAACACTTTTTCCTTCATTTCAACCTTGGTGAATCTGACAATTATGTGTATCAGGGTTGCTCTTCTCAAGGAGTATCTTTGTGGTGTTCTCTGTATTTCCTGAATTTGAATGTTGGCCTGTCTTGCTAGGTTGGGGAAGTTCTCCTGGATAATATCCTGAAGAGTGTTTTCCACCTTGGTTCCATTCTCCCCATCACTTTCAGGTACACCAATCAAATGTAGATTTGGTCTTTTCTCATAGTCCCATATTTCTTGGAGGCTTTGTTCATTTCTTTTTACTCTTTTTCCTCTAATCTTGTCTTCTCACTTTATTTCATTAATTTGATCTTCAGTCACTGATACCCTTTCTTCCACTTCATTGAATCAGCTACTGATGCTTGTGCATTCATCACGAAGTTCTCGTGCCATGGTTTGCAGCTCCATCAGGTCATTTAAGGTCTTCTTTACACTGTTTATTCTAGTTAGCCTTTCATCTAACCTTTTTTCAAGGTTTTTAGCTTCCTTGTAATGGGTTCAAACATCCTCCTTTAGCTCAGACAAGTTGGTTATTATCAACCTTCTGAAGCCTACTTCTGTCAGCTTCTGAATGTCATTCTTCATCCAACTTTGTTCTGTTGCTGGTGAGGACCTGTGATCCTTTGGAGGAGAAGAGGTGCTCTGACTTTCAGAATTTTCAGCTTTTCTTCTCTGGTTTCTCCCCATCTTTGTGGTTTTATCTACCTTTGGTCTTTGATGGTGGTGACCTACAGATAGAATTTTGGTATAGATGACTTTTTTGTTGATGTTGATGCTATTTCTTTCTGTTTGTTAGTTTTCCTTCTAAAGGTCAGGTCCCTCAGCTGCAGGTCTGTTGGAGATTGCTGGAGTTCCACTCCAGACACTGCTTGCCTGGGTATCACCAGTGGAGGCTGCAGAACAGCAAATATTGCAGAACAGCAAAAATTGCTGCCTGATCCTTCCTCTGGATGCTTCGTCCCAGAGAGGCAGCCACTTATATGAGGTGTCTGTCAGCCCCTACTGGGAGGTGTCTCCCAGTTAGGCTACACAGGGGTCAGGGACCCACTTGAGGAGGCAGTCTGTCCATTCTCAGAGTTCAAACACCATGCTGGGAGAACCACTGCTCTCTTCAGAGCTGTCAGACAGGGACATTTAAGTCTGTAAAAGTTGTCTGATGCCTTTTGTTCAGCTATGCCCTGTCCATAGATATGGAGTCTAGAGTCAGTAGGCCTTGTTGAGCTGCAGTGGACTCTGCCCAGTTCATGCTTGCTGGCTGCTTTGTTTACCTACTAAAGCCTCAGCAATAGCGGACGCCCTTTCCCAAGCCAGGCTGCAGCCTCACAGATGGATCTCAGACTGCTCGCTAGCAGAGAACAAGGCTCCATGGGCATGGGACCTGCTGAGCCAGGCATGGAAGAGAGTCACCTTGTCTGCCAGTTGCTAAGACCTTGGGAAAAGCACAGTGTTTGGGCAGGAGTGTCCCGTTTTTCCGGGTAGTCTGTCACGGCTTTCCTTGGCTAGGAAAGGGAAATCCCCTAACCCCGTGTGCTTCCCAGGTGAGATGACATCCAGCCCTGCTTCAGATCACCCTCCGTGGGCTGCACCCACTGTCAAACCAGTCCCAGTGAGATGAACCAGGTACCTCACTTGAAAATGCAGAAAGCACCCAACTCTGCATTGATCAGGATGAGAGCTGCAGACCAGAGCTGTTCCTATTTGGTCATCTTGGAACGCCCTCCATCCTTTTTATCAGAAGTTCATTCCCAAGACAACTAATTCACTCCCACAATAAGGGCATTAATCTCTTTCTGAGGCAGATCCCTCATGACCTAGTCATAACAGTCCCAACTCCCAATACCATTACATTGACAAATTTCAACATGAGATTTATGGGGATATGCAAGCATAGCACACACATCTACACCATAAGTCAGTATTTCTACTCTTAAGTCTATACCAAAAAAAAAAAAAAAAAAAGAATGCATATGTCCACAAGAATTCCACAAGAATGTTCACAACAACTTTATTCATAATAGTTTAAGACAAGAGTAACATGGATATCCATCAACAGGAGAATGGATAAACAAGTTGTGGTACATTTATGTAATGGAATATTAATCATAAGAAAGAGTGACCTACTGAAACAACAATATGAATACACTTCAGACATACTAATTTTGTAGGAAAATAACTCAATAAAAATGTTACATGATTCCATTTATATGAAGTCCAAGAATAAACAAAGCTAGTCAATGGTGATAAAAATAAAAAAAAGTTTTTATCTCTGGGATAGAAATTGATTGGAAAAGAGCTTGAGGACACTTTCTTGAGTGATGGAAATTTTTTTTATAATCATTTCAGTTACTGCTGCACTGGCATATGCATTTGTCAAAATGTACCAGGATGTCCTTCTATTAATATTTGTGTTTTACTCTGTATTAATTATACCTCAATAAAAAGTATTACTAAAAATTAAACAGCAAAATTGCACAAAAGATGGGAGTCATTTACAAATATATGCTTGTATTCTGTACAGCCAGTTTAAAAATGAATCACACTAAAATAAGAAAAAACAGGAACAAACATATCTGTGTAAGATATGGAGAATGTGAGAAGTGCTTGGTGACTGAAATAGGGAACATTGAAATTTGACATAAATATAAGCACAACTGACGAGTGGGCTGAAAAACAACTGAGGATCAATATCAAGGAAAGCTGTAGATAAACAAAAGCCTTCTAAAAATATCTTCATATGCTGCTAAAAATCATTCTGAGATCCATGAGCTGCTATACATTTCACAGCTTGTGGAATTGAGCATTCATCAAGCTCACCATTGAGCCTTTCATTTTGGCTTTCAACAAATTGGCCAATTGGTGAATTGAGTTTTTTCACAGCAAGCAGCCCGCTCCCCACTTTGTGAGTGGGATCCTGGGAGACCCGGCACTCCCCATTTGGCAGCCTCACAGAGAGGGTTGGGCACAGCACAGACACACAGGGTTTCCTGTACGGGGGGTTTGCACTCCCTGTGAAGCCCAGCTATGGACCCACCAGTCCTGCAGTTAATGGATCCCGACTAAAGACACCTTGCCTCTAGGTGTCCACTTTACCTGTAAGTGCTAAAGAAGGATAAGGCTGGAGAAAAATAAAATGTTTGCTCAATATTATTCTGTAATATTTTACAAGAAAATCAATTGAGGAACTCCTAGATTTTAAACCAAGCCAAAGTCATGAATATAATTGAATTCCTTCCTTAGTCTACCCTGAGAGGACTCAAACACTGCTCTATGCCCACAAATACTTACTAGAGACTTATTTATAGTCTCTTTTCGATAATTCTATTAGTCGATTATCTTCAGGTCTAACGGCACAGTTTGGTGCATCTCCTAACGTTTTCCTTCAGTAGTCTGTTTATTTAGGTATTTTAGAAATTGTCATTGATACTTTTTTTGCCCTTCAGAGAATACGTACTTGGTGTCCAGTGCAATCTCAGCCAAGGTGATGTTTTCAGTACGACTTACAAACTTGTAGAATCCCAGATCACTCAAGCAGGTTAAACCTATTGCCTGGCGAGACCTTCAAGGAAGATAAGGTGCAGCAGAGATGCACTGGGTTCAAGGCACAGCCCACCCCTATATTTCTCCTGTTACTCTAAGGCTGTTGTTCCTCTGCACCTGCCCGTTACACCAAGACTGCCCAGCCAAAATTCATCAACTGTAGATCTCATTAAAGATTAGAGGGACTTCCCACCTCTTGCATAGCTGTAGGTAGCCTAGCAATAACTGAAAACTACTGCAACATCTACATAATATTGGATCCAGGCCCTAATTTTTCTTAACCCTTTCCCTTCTAGGCTGCTCTCCCAGAAGCCCCAGAGTCCTTTAGTTCCCAGTGGTCCACAGTGCCATCTTGTGGTCAATAAGTGAAGTTTCCCAAGTGTCTGCAAAGAGAACTGACAGAATATTAGAAGTGCCATCCCGCAGGTTTTATGAGCAGTTTCCCTAAACCCTCATCCCAACACTAGTTCTAACCCTGATTATTGCATTGAGTTACCAATCTTAATATCCCACCCTCATTCTGAATAACTCTTGTTTTGTTTTTGTTTTTTTTTGTTTTTGTTTTTTTGAGGAGTCTTGCTCTGCCGCCCAGGCTGGAGTGCAGTGGCGGGATCTCAGCTCACTGCAAGCTCCGCCTCCTGGGTTCACGCCATTCTCCTGCCTCAGCCTCCCGAGTAGCTGGGACTACAGGCGCCCGCCACCTCGCCCGGCTACACTCTGAATAACTCTTATCACATAGCTCCAGTTATAGCCTATCTTTTTCTCCCTTAAAACTACCATCTAAAGAAAGAGGAACAGAATGAGAGGAATGAAATAAAATAATATTTGGTTTAAAACAGGAAGAAAACACAGACATTGAAATATAGAGAGTTTTTTTAATCTGAATCACTAAAAATAATCAAAAATGCCCTCGAAAATTGACAATGTTACCCCAAAAGTATAGATCAGCAAAAGATGAAGTCAAAACGAGACCTCTTACAAGGCAATAAGCAATGGTGGAGGAAGCAGTACCTAATGCACAAAATAAGGGTGGACATAAGTAAGACCAGCAAAGTGGCTGCTACAGGAAATGATCAATTTGCGCAACGCACATCCACTGATGTGAGCAGCAAAGAGGGAAGAGATGATTCTGGGAGAGGCAGAGGGGCAGCAGGAGATGAGGACACGCTGGTGCAAAATAGTATCATAAGGAAGCAAATTAGCCAGGGCACTGTAGATTAGAGGACTTTGCTTTCTCCTGTCTCTTGTGACATCAGAACCAGACCATTTTCCTTCCCAACAATTTGCTCCTGCACCCTGAGTTAGAAGCCCCTGGGATTTGCTCCTCCTCGGGTTTCCATGGATGAACTCCCTCTCTCTCCTTGTTGAGCATGGTCTGAAGGAGAGGTCATTTCTCCCTCCCCTTCAATCCCACAGTACTGGGGATTGGCACAGATCTGTCAATTGGCATCGACCTCTCATCGCATGCTCATAGGCCCCCTAACTGTGCCTTTTCATTTCCACTAGACAGAAAGTTAGATGTGGTCAATGAAACTTAACACCTTTATCATAGGATGCACAAGCGACTGCTGAACAAATTATTGTGGTTTTCACTGCCTTGGGTTATATCTGAACAGGAAAAAAGACACAATTTCTTAATGTGACTTAACCACAAAAACCTTCCCAAGTCCCAAAAGCAATACAACTACAAGGGATTCCTCTCCTAATTGGTGAGATGGCAAAATAAAACAAACAAACAAAAAACAAAGAAAAATTTGTCAAACATTTTAAAGGAGAGCCAGAATCCCATTCCCTCTTATACAAAAATCATTATATGACCCTCTCCTGCCTAACATACAGGCAGGGCCATTCCCCTGCCCTGCACCTGGCAGGAAAGCCATGCTGGAGTCTGTGGGGAGCTGGCGAAGATGAGCCTTGGTGATTCTGCCCCCAGAGCAGAGATCCTCAGGGAGCTCTGGACAACTTCCAGGGACTGAGATAGAGAGTGGCCATACTTAGTCTTGGAGAGGAGAATACTTAGGGTGTGATCCTTCTGACTTCTTGGCCTAAAGTAAAAGCAGAGTCATTCCTGACTGGGGTGAAGCTGCTTAGTTTCCAGAGCAAAATAGTCCTGTTTCAGGGTCTGTTGTTGCCACAGAAGAATAGTGAGGCTGTAAGTGGTTCACAACCTAGAGTTGCTGCTTGGCCATCTCTGTTCCCAATGACTCCGGTATCTGAATATTCCATGCTAAGGAAGAGAACTTGTAAATAATGACCTCGTTCAGTGATACCTTTAGTGATATTCAAAGTACTTGTTATGTTCTGAGCTGGCATGCTTGTAAGAGACACAGAGCTACATAGCAAGGGATATTGGAGGTTGAATAGAAATAAGAACAATTGAGGTCCCCTTACATAATGGCTTCTAGGAGCAAGAGTAGAGGGGAGGTGAATTCTGAGCCCTTTGGGCCCCACAAGACATGGCAT
>NW_022324071.1:0-19089 GCF_002776525.5 Piliocolobus tephrosceles
ATGCCATGTCTTGTGGGGCCCAAAGGGCTCAGAATTCACCTCCCCTCTACTCTTGCTCCTAGAAGCCATTATGTAAGGGGACCTCAATTGTTCTTATTTCTATTCAACCTCCAATATCCCTTGCTATGTAGCTCTGTGTCTCTTACAAGCATGCCAGCTCAGAACATAACAAGTACTTTGAATATCACTAAAGGTATCACTGAACGAGGTCATTATTTACAAGTTCTCTTCCTTAGCATGGAATATTCAGATACCGGAGTCATTGGGAACAGAGATGGCCAAGCAGCAACTCTAGGTTGTGAACCACTTACAGCCTCACTATTCTTCTGTGGCAACAACAGACCCTGAAACAGGACTATTTTGCTCTGGAAACTAAGCAGCTTCACCCCAGTCAGGAATGACTCTGCTTTTACTTTAGGCCAAGAAGTCAGAAGGATCACACCCTAAGTATTCTCCTCTCCAAGACTAAGTATGGCCACTCTCTATCTCAGTCCCTGGAAGTTGTCCAGAGCTCCCTGAGGATCTCTGCTCTGGGGGCAGAATCACCAAGGCTCATCTTCGCCAGCTCCCCACAGACTCCAGCATGGCTTTCCTGCCAGGTGCAGGGCAGGGGAATGGCCCTGCCTGTATGTTAGGCAGGAGAGGGTCATATAATGATTTTTGTATAAGAGGGAATGGGATTCTGGCTCTCCTTTAAAATGTTTGACAAATTTTTCTTTGTTTTTTGTTTGTTTGTTTTATTTTGCCATCTCACCAATTAGGAGAGGAATCCCTTGTAGTTGTATTGCTTTTGGGACTTGGGAAGGTTTTTGTGGTTAAGTCACATTAAGAAATTGTGTCTTTTTTCCTGTTCAGATATAACCCAAGGCAGTGAAAACCACAATAATTTGTTCAGCAGTCGCTTGTGCATCCTATGATAAAGGTGTTAAGTTTCATTGACCACATCTAACTTTCTGTCTAGTGGAAATGAAAAGGCACAGTTAGGGGGCCTATGAGCATGCGATGAGAGGTCGATGCCAATTGACAGATCTGTGCCAATCCCCAGTACTGTGGGATTGAAGGGGAGGGAGAAATGACCTCTCCTTCAGACCATGCTCAACAAGGAGAGAGAGGGAGTTCATCCATGGAAACCCGAGGAGGAGCAAATCCCAGGGGCTTCTAACTCAGGGTGCAGGAGCAAATTGTTGGGAAGGAAAATGGTCTGGTTCTGATGTCACAAGAGACAGGAGAAAGCAAAGTCCTCTAATCTACAGTGCCCTGGCTAATTTGCTTCCTTATGATACTATTTTGCACCAGCGTGTCCTCATCTCCTGCTGCCCCTCTGCCTCTCCCAGAATCATCTCTTCCCTCTTTGCTGCTCACATCAGTGGATGTGCGTTGCGCAAATTGATCATTTCCTGTAGCAGCCACTTTGCTGGTCTTACTTATGTCCACCCTTATTTTGTGCATTAGGTACTGCTTCCTCCACCATTGCTTATTGCCTTGTAAGAGGTCTCGTTTTGACTTCATCTTTTGCTGATCTATACTTTTGGGGTAACATTGTCAATTTTCGAGGGCATTTTTGATTATTTTTAGTGATTCAGATTAAAAAAACTCTCTATATTTCAATGTCTGTGTTTTCTTCCTGTTTTAAACCAAATATTATTTTATTTCATTCCTCTCATTCTGTTCCTCTTTCTTTAGATGGTAGTTTTAAGGGAGAAAAAGATAGGCTATAACTGGAGCTATGTGATAAGAGTTATTCAGAGTGTAGCCGGGCGAGGTGGCGGGCGCCTGTAGTCCCAGCTACTCGGGAGGCTGAGGCAGGAGAATGGCGTGAACCCAGGAGGCGGAGCTTGCAGTGAGCTGAGATCCCGCCACTGCACTCCAGCCTGGGCGGCAGAGCAAGACTCCTCAAAAAAACAAAAACAAAAAAAAACAAAAACAAAACAAGAGTTATTCAGAATGAGGGTGGGATATTAAGATTGGTAACTCAATGCAATAATCAGGGTTAGAACTAGTGTTGGGATGAGGGTTTAGGGAAACTGCTCATAAAACCTGCGGGATGGCACTTCTAATATTCTGTCAGTTCTCTTTGCAGACACTTGGGAAACTTCACTTATTGACCACAAGATGGCACTGTGGACCACTGGGAACTAAAGGACTCTGGGGCTTCTGGGAGAGCAGCCTAGAAGGGAAAGGGTTAAGAAAAATTAGGGCCTGGATCCAATATTATGTAGATGTTGCAGTAGTTTTCAGTTATTGCTAGGCTACCTACAGCTATGCAAGAGGTGGGAAGTCCCTCTAATCTTTAATGAGATCTACAGTTGATGAATTTTGGCTGGGCAGTCTTGGTGTAACGGGCAGGTGCAGAGGAACAACAGCCTTAGAGTAACAGGAGAAATATAGGGGTGGGCTGTGCCTTGAACCCAGTGCATCTCTGCTGCACCTTATCTTCCTTGAAGGTCTCGCCAGGCAATAGGTTTAACCTGCTTGAGTGATCTGGGATTCTACAAGTTTGTAAGTCGTACTGAAAACATCACCTTGGCTGAGATTGCACTGGACACCAAGTACGTATTCTCTGAAGGGCAAAAAAAGTATCAATGACAATTTCTAAAATACCTAAATAAACAGACTACTGAAGGAAAACGTTAGGAGATGCACCAAACTGTGCCGTTAGACCTGAAGATAATCGACTAATAGAATTATCGAAAAGAGACTATAAATAAGTCTCTAGTAAGTATTTGTGGGCATAGAGCAGTGTTTGAGTCCTCTCAGGGTAGACTAAGGAAGGAATTCAATTATATTCATGACTTTGGCTTGGTTTAAAATCTAGGAGTTCCTCAATTGATTTTCTTGTAAAATATTACAGAATAATATTGAGCAAACATTTTATTTTTCTCCAGCCTTATCCTTCTTTAGCACTTACAGGTAAAGTGGACACCTAGAGGCAAGGTGTCTTTAGTCGGGATCCATTAACTGCAGGACTGGTGGGTCCATAGCTGGGCTTCACAGGGAGTGCAAACCCCCCGTACAGGAAACCCTGTGTGTCTGTGCTGTGCCCAACCCTCTCTGTGAGGCTGCCAAATGGGGAGTGCCGGGTCTCCCAGGATCCCACTCACAAAGTGGGGAGCGGGCTGCTTGCTGTGAAAAAACTCAATTCACCAATTGGCCAATTTGTTGAAAGCCAAAATGAAAGGCTCAATGGTGAGCTTGATGAATGCTCAATTCCACAAGCTGTGAAATGTATAGCAGCTCATGGATCTCAGAATGATTTTTAGCAGCATATGAAGATATTTTTAGAAGGCTTTTGTTTATCTACAGCTTTCCTTGATATTGATCCTCAGTTGTTTTTCAGCCCACTCGTCAGTTGTGCTTATATTTATGTCAAATTTCAATGTTCCCTATTTCAGTCACCAAGCACTTCTCACATTCTCCATATCTTACACAGATATGTTTGTTCCTGTTTTTTCTTATTTTAGTGTGATTCATTTTTAAACTGGCTGTACAGAATACAAGCATATATTTGTAAATGACTCCCATCTTTTGTGCAATTTTGCTGTTTAATTTTTAGTAATACTTTTTATTGAGGTATAATTAATACAGAGTAAAACACAAATATTAATAGAAGGACATCCTGGTACATTTTGACAAATGCATATGCCAGTGCAGCAGTAACTGAAATGATTATAAAAAAAATTTCCATCACTCAAGAAAGTGTCCTCAAGCTCTTTTCCAATCAATTTCTATCCCAGAGATAAAAACTTTTTTTTATTTTTATCACCATTGACTAGCTTTGTTTATTCTTGGACTTCATATAAATGGAATCATGTAACATTTTTATTGAGTTATTTTCCTACAAAATTAGTATGTCTGAAGTGTATTCATATTGTTGTTTCAGTAGGTCACTCTTTCTTATGATTAATATTCCATTACATAAATGTACCACAACTTGTTTATCCATTCTCCTGTTGATGGATATCCATGTTACTCTTGTCTTAAACTATTATGAATAAAGTTGTTGTGAACATTCTTGTGGAATTCTTGTGGACATATGCATTCTTTTTTTTTTTTTTTTTTTGGTATAGACTTAAGAGTAGAAATACTGACTTATGGTGTAGATGTGTGTGCTATGCTTGCATATCCCCATAAATCTCATGTTGAAATTTGTCAATGTAATGGTATTGGGAGTTGGGACTGTTATGACTAGGTCATGAGGGATCTGCCTCAGAAAGAGATTAATGCCCTTATTGTGGGAGTGAATTAGTTGTCTTGGGAATGAACTTCTGATAAAAAGGATGGAGGGCGTTCCAAGATGACCAAATAGGAACAGCTCTGGTCTGCAGCTCTCATCCTGATCAATGCAGAGTTGGGTGCTTTCTGCATTTTCAAGTGAGGTACCTGGTTCATCTCACTGGGACTGGTTTGACAGTGGGTGCAGCCCACGGAGGGTGATCTGAAGCAGGGCTGGATGTCATCTCACCTGGGAAGCACACGGGGTTAGGGGATTTCCCTTTCCTAGCCAAGGAAAGCCGTGACAGACTACCCGGAAAAACGGGACACTCCTGCCCAAACACTGTGCTTTTCCCAAGGTCTTAGCAACTGGCAGACAAGGTGACTCTCTTCCATGCCTGGCTCAGCAGGTCCCATGCCCATGGAGCCTTGTTCTCTGCTAGCGAGCAGTCTGAGATCCATCTGTGAGGCTGCAGCCTGGCTTGGGAAAGGGCGTCCGCTATTGCTGAGGCTTTAGTAGGTAAACAAAGCAGCCAGCAAGCATGAACTGGGCAGAGTCCACTGCAGCTCAACAAGGCCTACTGACTCTAGACTCCATATCTATGGACAGGGCATAGCTGAACAAAAGGCATCAGACAACTTTTACAGACTTAAATGTCCCTGTCTGACAGCTCTGAAGAGAGCAGTGGTTCTCCCAGCATGGTGTTTGAACTCTGAGAATGGACAGACTGCCTCCTCAAGTGGGTCCCTGACCCCTGTGTAGCCTAACTGGGAGACACCTCCCAGTAGGGGCTGACAGACACCTCATATAAGTGGCTGCCTCTCTGGGACGAAGCATCCAGAGGAAGGATCAGGCAGCAATTTTTGCTGTTCTGCAATATTTGCTGTTCTGCAGCCTCCACTGGTGATACCCAGGCAAGCAGTGTCTGGAGTGGAACTCCAGCAATCTCCAACAGACCTGCAGCTGAGGGACCTGACCTTTAGAAGGAAAACTAACAAACAGAAAGAAATAGCATCAACATCAACAAAAAAGTCATCTATACCAAAATTCTATCTGTAGGTCACCACCATCAAAGACCAAAGGTAGATAAAACCACAAAGATGGGGAGAAACCAGAGAAGAAAAGCTGAAAATTCTGAAAGTCAGAGCACCTCTTCTCCTCCAAAGGATCACAGGTCCTCACCAGCAACAGAACAAAGTTGGATGAAGAATGACATTCAGAAGCTGACAGAAGTAGGCTTCAGAAGGTTGATAATAACCAACTTGTCTGAGCTAAAGGAGGATGTTTGAACCCATTACAAGGAAGCTAAAAACCTTGAAAAAAGGTTAGATGAAAGGCTAACTAGAATAAACAGTGTAAAGAAGACCTTAAATGACCTGATGGAGCTGCAAACCATGGCACGAGAACTTCGTGATGAATGCACAAGCATCAGTAGCTGATTCAATGAAGTGGAAGAAAGGGTATCAGTGACTGAAGATCAAATTAATGAAATAAAGTGAGAAGACAAGATTAGAGGAAAAAGAGTAAAAAGAAATGAACAAAGCCTCCAAGAAATATGGGACTATGAGAAAAGACCAAATCTACATTTGATTGGTGTACCTGAAAGTGATGGGGAGAATGGAACCAAGGTGGAAAACACTCTTCAGGATATTATCCAGGAGAACTTCCCCAACCTAGCAAGACAGGCCAACATTCAAATTCAGGAAATACAGAGAACACCACAAAGATACTCCTTGAGAAGAGCAACCCTGATACACATAATTGTCAGATTCACCAAGGTTGAAATGAAGGAAAAAGTGTTAAGGGCAGCCAGAGAGAAAGGTCTTGCTACCCACAAGGGGAAGCCCATCAGACTAGTAGATCTCTTGGCAGAAACTCTACAAGCCAGAAGAGAGTGGGGGCTAATATTCAACATTCTTAAAGAAAAGAATTTTCAACCCAGAATTTCATATCCAGTCAAACTAAGCTTCATATGTGAAGGAGAAACAAAATCCTTTACAGACAAGCAAATGCTGAGAGATTTTTGTCACCACCAGGCCTGCCTTACAAGAGCTCCTGAAGGAAGCAGTAAACATGGAAAGAAACAACCGATACCAGCCACTGCAAAAACATGCCAAATTGTAAAGACCATCGATACTATGAAGGAACTGTATCAATTAACAGGCACAATAACCAGCTAACATCATAATGAGCGGATCAAATTCACACATAGCAATATTAACCTTAAATGTAAATGGGCTAAATGCCCCAATTAAAAGACAAAGATGGGCAAATTGGATAAGCGGTCAAGACCCATCAGTGTGCTGTATTCAGGAGACCCATCTCTCATGCAGAGACACATGTGAGCTCAAAATAAAGGGATGGAGGAAGATCTACCAAGGAAATGGAAAACAAAGAAAGGCAGGGGTTGCAATCATAGTCTCTGATAGAACAGACTTTAAACCAACAAAGATCAAAAGAGACAAAGAAGGCCATTACAAAATGGCAAAGGGATCAATTCATCAAGAAGAGCTAACTATCCTAAATATATATGCACCCAATATAGGAGCATCCAGATTCATAAAGCAAGTACTTAGAGACCTACAAAGAGACTTATAGACTCCCACACAATAATAATGGGAGACTTTAACACCCCACTGTCAATATTAGACAGATCAACAAGGCAGAAGGTTAACAAGGATATCCAGGACCTGAACTCAGCTCTGCAGCAAGCAGACCTAATAGACATCTAAAGACTCTCCACCCCAAATCAACAGAATATACATTCTTCTCAGCACCACATCGCACTTATTCTAAAACTGACCACATAATTGGAAGTAAAGCACTCCTCAGCAAATGTAAAAGAACAGAAATCACAACAAACTGTCTCTCAGACCACAGTTTAATCAAATTAGAACTCAGGATTAAGAAACTCACTCAAAACTGCACAACTATGTGGAAACAGAACAACCTGTTCCTGAATGACTACTGGGTAAATAATGAAATGAAGGCAGAAATAAAGATGTTCTTTAAAACCAATGAGAACAAAGACACTATGTACCAGAATCTCTGGGACACATTTAAAGCAGTGTGTAGAGAGAAATTTATAGCACTAAATGCCCACAAGATAAAGCAGGAAAGATCTAAAATTGACACCCTAACATCACAATTAAAAGAACTAGAGAAGCAAGAGCAAACAAATTCAAAAGCTAGCAGAAGGCAAGAAATAACTGAGATCAGAGCAGAATCGAAAGAGATAGAGACACATGAAAAAAAAACCCTTCAAAAAATCAATGAATCCAGGAGCTGGTTTTTTGAAAAGATCAAAAAAATTGATAGAACACTAGCAAGACTAATAACGAAGAAAAGAGAAAAGAATCAAAGAGACACAATAAAAAATGATAAAGGGGATATCACCACCAATCCCACAGAAATACAAACTACCATCAGAGAATATTATAAACATCTCTGTGCAGATAAACTAGAAAATCTAGAAGAAATTGATAAATTCTTAGACACATACACCCTCTGAAGACTAAACCAGGAAGAAGTTGAACCTCTGAATAGACCAATATCAGGCTCTGAAATTGAGGCAATTATTAATAGCCTACCAACCAAAAAAAGTCCAGGACCAGATGGATTCACAGCTGAATTCTACCAGAGGTACAGGGAGGAGCTGGTACCATTCCTTCTGAAACTATTCCAATCAATAGAAAAAGAGGGAATCCACCCTAACTCATTTTATGAGGCCAACATCATCCTGATACCAAAGCCAGGCAGAGACACAACCAAAAAAGAGAATTTTAGACCAATATCCCTGATGAACATCAATGCAAAAATCCTCAATAAAATACTGGCAAACTGAATCCAGCAGCACATCAAAAAGTTTATCCAGGCCGGGCGCGGTGGCTCAAGCCTGTAATCCCAGCACTTTGGGAGGCCAAGACGGGTGGATCACAAGGTCAGGAGATCGAGACCATCCTGGTCTACACGGTGAAACCCCATCTCTACTAAAAATACAAAAAACTAGCCAGGCGAGATGGCGGGCGCCTGTAGTCCCAGCTACTCAGGAGGCTGAGGCAGGAGAATGGCGTGAACCTGGGAGGCGGAGCTTGTAGTGAGCCGAGATCGCGCCACTGCACTCCAGCCTGGGCGACAGAGCGAGACTCCGTCTCAAAAAAAAAAAAGAAAAAAAAAAGTTTATCCACTACGATCCAGTCAGCTTCATCCCTGGGATGCAAGGCTAGTTCAACATACACAAATCAATAAACATAAGCCATCACATAAACAGAACCAATGACAAAAACCACATGATTATCTCAATAGATGCAGAAAAGGCCTTCAACAAAATTCAACAGCTCTTCATGCTAAAAACTCTCAATAAACTAGGTATTGATGGAACGTATCTCAAAATAATGAGAGCTATTTATGACAAACCCCAGCCAATATCATACTGAATGGGCAAAAACTGAAAGCATTCCCTTTGAAAAGGGAAGAATGCCCTCTCTCACCACTCCTGTTCAACATAGTGTTGGAAGTTCTGGCCACAGCAATCAGGGAAGTGAAAGAAATAAAGGGTTTCAATTAGGAAATGAGGAAGTCAAATTGTCCTTGTTTGCAGACATGATTATATATTTAGAAAACCCCATTGTCTCAGCCCAAATTTCCTTAAGCTGATAAGCAACTTCAGCAGTCTCAGGGTACAAAATCAATGTGCAAAAATCACAAGCATTCCTATACACCATTAACAGACAAACAGAGAGCCAAATCATGAGTGAACTCCCATTCACAATTGCTACAAAGAGAATAAAATACCTAGGAATCCAACTTACAAGGGATGTGAAGGACCTCTTCAAGGAGAACTGCAAACCATTGCTCGATGAAATAAAAGAGGACACAAACAAATGGAAGAATATTCCATGCTCATGGATAGAAAGAATCAGTATCATGAAAATGGCCATACTGCCCAAAATAATTTATAGATTCAATGCCATCCTCATCAAGTTACCAATGACTTTCTTCACAGAATTGGAAAAACTACTTTAAAGTTCCTATGGAACCAAAACAGAGCCCACAGTGCCAAGACAGTCCTAAGCAAAAAGAACAAAGCTGGAGGCATCACACTGCCTGACTTCAAACTATACTACAAGGCTACAGTAACCAAAACAGCATGGTACTGGTACCAAAACAGAACATATAGACCAATGGAACAGAACAGAGGCCTCATAAATAACACCACACATCTACAACCATCTGATCTTTGACAAACCTGACAAAAACAAGAAGTGGGGAAAGGATTCCCTATTTAATCAATGGTACTGGGAAAACTGGCTAGCCATATGTAGAAAGCTGAAACTGGATCCCTTCCTTATACCTTATACAAAAATTAATTCAAGATGGATTAAAGACTTAAATGTTAGACCTAAAACCATAAAAACCCTAGAAGAAAACCTAGGCAACACCATTCAGGACATGGCATGGGCAAGGACTTCATGAGTAATCATCAAAAGCAACGGCAACAAAAGCCAAGAAAGACAAATGTGATCTAACTAAACTAAACAGCTTCTGCACGGCAAAAGAAACTTCCATCAGAGTGAACAGGCAACCTACAGAATGGGAGAAAATTTTTACAATCTACCCATCTACAAATGGGTAGAATCTACAAAGAACTCAAACAAATTTACAAGAAAAAGACAACCCCATCAAAAAATGTGCAAAGGATATGACCAGAGACTTCTCAAAAGAAGACATTTATACAGCCAGCAGACACAGAAAAAATGCTCATCATCACTGGTCATCAGAGAAATGCAAATCAAAACCACAATGAGATACCATCTCATGCCAGTTAGAATGGCAATCATTAATAAGTCAGGAAACAACAGACACTGAAGAGGATGTGGAGAAATACAAATGCTTTTACACTGTTTGTGGGAGTGTAAATTAGTTCAACCATTGTGGAAGACAGTGTGGCGATTCCTCAAGGATTTAGAACTAGGGGCGATGGGGCAGCCTGGGAACTGTGGAGATGAAGGCAGAGGAGCAACTGTCTCATCAGATAAATTTCTGCCCTCACCCAGCACTCTGGCTCTGCAGGAAAGTTAGAGAGTCCAAGGTCTCTGGAGCACTAGGCCTAAGGAAGGCTGCATGGGGAGGACACAGGACAGTGACATCACAGGATATCCCTCCCATCAGGAAAATCAAGGTGCAGAACTCACTTGGCTCTTACCCAGGAGGACCAAGCCCTGCGTCAGGAGCAGTGCTGCCTTCCCCACCGTGCCATGGACCCCGGGCTCCTCTGCTGGGCACTGCTCTGTCTCCTGGGAGCAGGTGAGTCCTGTGCACTGGACAGCAGCCCCATTCTCAGCTTTCCCACCCCTGTGTCCTCCACTTTACTTTGGGGAGGGCCTCCAGGCTGTCTGCTGTGCTCATCCTCCATCTGCTTTTCCCACAGGCCCAGTGGACGCTGGAGTCACCCAAAGTCCCACACACCTGATCAAAACAACAGGACAGCAAGTGACACTGAGATGCTCTCCTATCTCTGGGCATACCAGTGTGTCCTGGTACCAACAGGCCCTGGGTCAGGGGCCCCAGTTGATCTTTCAGTATTATGAGGAGAAAGAGAGAGAAAGAGGCAACTTCCCTGATCGATTCTCAGGTCACCAGTTCCCTAACTATAGCTCTGAGCTGAATGTGAACACCTTGGGGGTGGGGGACTCGGCCCTGTATCTCTGTGCCAGCAGCTTGGCACAGCCCAGCAGAGTCACTGACATTCTGTATATAAACTTCCTGCCTTAGCTTTGACTTGAGAGCTGCAGGCCCCACCGAGGTTTCACTCCTTCAAGGGAAGCTTTAAGTTGTTTGGAAGGCATGTCTTGTGTCCTACTGAGCACAGAGCTCTCCCAACCAACAGAGCCCAGGTTTCCTGTGCCCTGACTGTGCCCGCTTCTCTGCTGCGTCTTCTTGCAGCTTGTCACTTCCTGGGTAACTTCAGAACAAGAGTGACTGCTGAGCCCTAGATGTGTCCTTGATTCTTTGTATTTGTTATATAGCTTAAAACTTTTCAACAATCTTGCACATCAAACATTCTTATTCTTCCTTTACAGATGGAAGGATCAGGGACATTGAGTCATTTTCCCCAGTGTCTCCTGGCTTGTAAGGATCAGAAGTAGGAAACAAACTAGTCCATACATTTTCCACCTATTCCCCCTGCTCCATCATCACCTTCTGCATCCTGGTCAGTAAATCAGAGCCTCACACTGTCCTCTAGTGACCTGCAGGGCTGCAGTAGAGGCTTAGCTGTCTTAAGGAGTCATTACTGTGGCCTCTTCATTAGCAACTTCAAG
This sequence comes from Piliocolobus tephrosceles, assembly GCF_002776525.5. Lineage (NCBI taxonomy): Eukaryota > Metazoa > Chordata > Mammalia > Primates > Cercopithecidae > Piliocolobus > Piliocolobus tephrosceles. The sequence goes on from NW_022324071.1 coordinate 11,536, forward strand.
GAATGTTAAATTTCACATTAAAAAAAAATCATTTATATGTATTCCCTGTGTCTTTCCCCAGTCTGCAGCTTATATTTTCATTTTTATGGTGTTTTCTTGATGCACAAGAGTTTAATTTAATGCAACAAAAACTAAAAACAATTTTGTTTGTGTTGAGACAAAAACTGTTTTCTCATATAAATGTCTAAACATGTTTTTCTTAATTTACTCTAGTAAAATTTAAGTTTGGATTTTCACCACTAAGAATAAATGTACGTGAAATATATCTCCTGTGAAAAACAACATAGAGACCTAGGAATGGGAGGGAAGCACATATGTTCAGTGAAGAAGCCTGTTAAAAAGAGCCCTAAAGTGGACACCCGGAGCTGACGGTGGACAGTAGGTAGAGGAGAAATGATCACCAAGCTTGTCAGGCTGTTGCCTGTTAGAAGAAAGACAGCCAGGAGCAGAGACCACATAGGCGAAGGTTTACGACTGGACTGTAGGTCGAAGTTTGCAGCAGGTAGAGGGAGGAAGAGCAGGCACAGGACAGAGTCACTGGCTGGCAGGGGCAGTGGCATCATCAGTTAACTCTACTGACATCCAGGATTTATGTTCCCAAAACACAACCTTAAAACCCTCCCCACAATTTCCCCATTTTTCTGTGACCTTGCTATGACCACCAGACTCCTCAGTGGTGTGGCCTTTTGCCCCCCGGGGGCAGGTGAGTCCCCTAAAGCCTTTTCCTTGGCTCCCCACATCCTAGCCTAAGCCTTTACCTCAGGTCTACATTATTGGGTCCCTCACTGGGCACTCAACTTCCTTCTATGATAGACTTCACAGAAGCTGGGACAGCCAGATCCCAAGATACTAAAGAACAAATGCAGGACATGAAGTGGCACAGAGATGCCTGAGACTGCCATCCATGAGTACATGTGTGGGAGTTAACAGGAGCCGAAGCTGGTGCACAGCTGATCCGTCCCAGACGGCACTACAGAGAAATCCCTGAGGGTCTGTAACTTTCTCTCAAAACCAAATACGTGGCCTTGGTGTCAGAAGCCTCTCCCAGACCTCTGTGCCCTCTTGCACCAGCAGTCACCCCACAGCCACCTTCCTCTGCACACAAAGCTCAGTGGAAGATATAGGTGGCCTTGTCTTCACGAGACCGTGATTCAGGCAGTGGATGATGTTGTCCCATAGGCCTGTTCCCAACACTGCCCGGGTTGGGGCCCTCAGAGCTCTGGGCAGCCCTGTGTGTGTGAAACCCTGCTCTGTGCTGAGCTTTTCCCCCAGGCCAGTCTCAGCTGGACGAAGGAACGACCATCACCGTGATGCGAGTAGATGCAGTCTCTCTTCCAGGCTCCTCCTGCATCTCTGGCCTCAGAAGTCCGGTGCCTCAGTTGCTCTCAGAAAGGAAGGTTCATTTGAAATTGTTTATTTGCAGACAGCATTGACAAAACAGGTCTATGTTCTTTTCCCTGACGGCCTTCCCAACTCCTTCTTCCCTACACCATGCTCATGTCAGCCCTCAGCCTTCTCCACGTGATGTCTGCTCCCAGCTGTTCTCTCCCTTCCTCTGCACCCTCATCTCCACATCAACCACAGAAGTGTCAGTTCAGGCCATTCCTCATGCATCATGCTCCTCCCAACAAAGGCCATTCCACTCCACGCTGTATCCTCTGGGTCAACACAAGTCTCTTATTTTGTGTTCTTTCTCCAAATCTCAGTTTAACTATAACCATCTCTAGGGAGACACTCCATCAACAGTTTTCCTAGGCTGTACCTCCTTATTATAAATGCTCACAGCTTATAATATGCATTAGTATTCATAGATTTAACATCATTTGTCATTTTCCATGACTTTGTGTGACTAATGGATACTTCTCTTGCGCTCTAGACTGTAAAACTCATCATTTCAGAAATTGTGGATGTTTTGTTCCCTATTTTATTGTCAATACCAACAGCAGTTCCAGGTGCCAGTGGCCAATCTTGAAAGAATAAAGAATAGATAGTGAAAGGCCCTCTGGGTTCCTAATTAGACTGTTTCAGAAGTCTGGACGCAAAAGATCATGAAATCTGATAGACTTGTTTCAATTCAGACGAATGTGTTCTTCTCATTCTCAGCTGTTCACTGGTACATTTATCTTGAATTTGACCATCTGGGGAATGGGCGTGGCCTCTCCTGACAGGAAGGCTCTGGGGCCCAGGCAGGGAGAATGAGGTCTTAGAACTACTCCCTTGAGAGTCCTGTTCCCCTTTTATCAACACACAGGCCCAGAAGACCCCTCTGTCCTGTAGCACCTGCCATGAGCATTGGGCTCCTGTGCTGTGCGGCCTTTTCTCTCCTGTGGGCAGGTGGGTCCTGGGCAGGGCCCCTTGCATGGATTTCAAGGCCCAGCCCCTTTCCATTGGGGCTACAGCATCAGCTTTGTTCTTCTCTGCAGGTCTAGTGAATGCTGGTGTCACTCAGACCCCAAAATTCCAAGTCCTGAAGACAGGACAGAGCATGACACTGCAGTGTGCCCAGGATATGAACCATAACTTCATGTACTGGTATCGACAAGACCCAGGCATGGGGCTGAGGCTGATTCATTACTCAGGTGCTGCTGGTACTACTGATAAAGGAGAAGTCCCCAGTGGCTACAATGTCTCCATATTAAACACAGAGGTTTTCCCACTCAGACTGGAGTCGGCTGCTCCTTCCCAGACATCTGTGTACATTTGTGCCAGCAGTTACTCCACAGCACTACAAGGCCGTCTCCTCTCTGCACATGAAAGCAGGCAGGCTCTGCCCTCCTCCCCAACCCAAGATTCAGGGATGACCTGGGCAGAGTTTTCCGCAGCAGGAACCTTGGACTCCTGAGTGGCCCCAGGTGGCCAAGACTGTATGAGCCTCACTCTGTGCCAGGTGCCTCTGCAGGCAGTCTCAGCCAGGCCTGGGCTGATCCCAGGTCCTCAGATGTCTCCTTTGTTGCTCTCTCTGGTCTGTCCTCTGAGCTCTCCCTTTTGGGTAGGGCCAGGACTTTCCCAGCTCCTACTTTTCTACTCATCATCCTGAGTCTGGGGCCCCCAGGATGAAACAGGATTTGTATTTCACATCCACTATAGACTCCAGTCTCTCCCTGGTGAATGTGTTGCTTCCTCTCTCTAGGTTCTCCCCCAGCCCCCACCCTCACGTGGTCTCTCCTGTGGCCTACCTTTCCCATCTGGGCAGTCACCCTCCATCCCCCACCTCCCTGCCCCTCTCTACTGCAGCCATGGGGGGAACCCCTCTTCTGTGACTCCTTCCTTCCCATCACAAAGACTTAAAAGGCCATTTCCTTTCCCCTGGGCTGGAGTCTTCCTTTGTCTAGTGGCCAGCTCCTGCCTATGCTTCAGATCTCAGCATGATCAGCCCTCCTGCGGGAAGCACTCCCTTCACTTCCAGCTGAAATCAACTGTTTTCTCATAAGCTCCTGTAGAATCATGTGTCTGTTAGTAACATTTAGCACACTTGGGCTTTCTCAGATACTTGTTCTGATTATTTTTGTGCTTCCCCCAATTTTTTTTTTTTCTTTGAGACAGAGTCTCACTCTGTGGCCAGGCTGGAGTGCAGTGGCATGATCTCCGCTCGCTGCAACTTCTGACTCTCTGGTTCAAGTGATTCTCCTGCCTAAGCCTCCCGAGTAGCTGGGATTACAGGCATGCGTCACCAAGCCCAGCTAATTCTTTTTTGTATTTTTAATAGAGGTGACGTTTCACCATGTTGGCCAGGATTGTCTCAATCTCCTGGCCTCATGATCCACCTGCCTTGGTCTCCCAAATCGCTGGAATTACAGGCCTGAGCCACCACACCCAACCTCTCCACTCAGTTTTTAAGCCCATGAGAGCTAAGGCTGTGCCTGCTGCATTTACCAACATTGGTGCCTGGCATGTGGGGAGACCAATTTCACAGAGGATGGATGAGTGAATGAGAGGTTGAGCGAATGATGAGTGGGTGGATGAACCAATAGTAGGAACACACTACATCTACTTTAACCTGGCAGAGATTTATCATTAAGTACAAGAAATCCCATCCCTTTGATTGCTGGGCTCAGGTCAGTCTTGGAAATTGATGGGGAATCACTATCCTGGCGTCCACACCTTGGTCAAGGCTTCCTCTTGTGGCTGTAGCATCTGACCTCCTCTAGGTCTCTGTGCTCTCCTTCAGGGTCTTTCCCCACAACAAATCAAGACAGATCAGAAAACCACTTCTAGAATTCCATTCTTATACATCATTCCTTGAAACCACTTCTGGTAAGAAAATCTCCATTAGGTTATTATCAATAAAACAGGGCCACTACAAGTTTGAGAGTGTAACAGATTTATGATCAGAACTAGACTATGCATCTGTGGGAGGAGCTGAGGAAGACAAGGTCTTGAGGAGAGAAGTCAGAAGGTGAAGGAGCCAGTCAATAGCCAGGGCTCCTGGAGGTCTGGGCAAGACAGGCTGCAGTGGCAGGGACATGAGAGGATCAGAGCATGCCAGGCCATGCAGTGGGACCTTGAGCTGGGAGTACAGGAAAACGCCAAGGAGACCTGCTTCTGGGGAAGCTGTTCCCTCTGTGTGGGGGCCACCCCTGCAGGTGCACTGCCAAATACTGGGGGCAGCCTGGTGGCTGTTGGCCAGCATTTGGGAAGATGAACTGGACACAGGATGCAGAAGGAACAGGACTTCCTAGGTATATTGGATGCCTCTGTATCTGCTGGTCACTGACTCTCATAGTCTGACCTACCAATTATCATAGTGACTGTTTTACATCTGTCTTCCAAATTTTACCAAATATATCCTTGACCATCTCTAACCTAGAATGGTAAGAGAAATGGCATTCTGGGAAATGTAGGCTCTTACCTTGGCAAAATTGACTTAAAACAATCCAGCACAGGATGGATTCTTCCAGATTAAGGCATTGAATCACACAACTGCCTCAACCTGCCACAGTCCCTGGACTCCTCTCCGGGGGACACCCGTGTTGCCCAGGGGAATGTGGGCACAATTTGTGTGTAGATGTTCCAGACACTGGTGACTAACTTTTGTTTTAATCCTGTGTCTGAAATCTCCCTCCACCCAGAGGTTGCATATATGTACGTATCTATCTATCTATCTATCTATCTATCTATCTATCTATCTATCTATCTATCTTTCTATCTATCTATGTAATTTCCTCTTGGAAGAAAATGTCATGATAACTACATGACTTAATGGGATTTATTTATGAAAAGAGTTTTATTAAAAAGAATGAGAAAATTTGAATTCTATTCTGAGTCTTTCCTTGGGAGTGTCCTGAGAGCATTTTTGACCCAACGAACCTTTGCCGTGGGTGTATTTGGCAGCCTAGAGTCCAGCAGACAGTTCTAGGCCCTATACATTTGTGAGTTAGACTGGAGATGCCTGTAAAAATGACAGATTCTTAGTGTTGTTCACACTCAGTCCGGGCCTCACTGGAATGTCACAGACGACCATCGAACAAATAGATCCCCAGTGTGAAGAATATTAGGAGATAGCAGCGAGGAATACAATGAGCACAAGCAACAAATGATTGAAGTGCAAACCTGAAGACTGGAAATTTTGGCATTATGAGATATGAAAGTTTGGAGAGCCACATTTAAATGAACATGACGGGGAACTGAAACAAGGAAAAAGAGAATGCCTGAAGCCATCAACTTTCATAAAAATTGTCAATGTATCTAGAAATGCCTCATACAATCACTGCAAACAAAATGGAAAGTCCAACAGTGGATCAGCTCCTCCTAAAGAGATGTTTAGTGATATCAATGATGGATCTGCAGGAGTGATCTAGAATGCAGCACAGAAAATTAAAAGTGAAATATGAAAAAGTTACAGAACAGGGAAGAAAGAAATGGATTTTCCCATATACTAGAATATTCATATTTTTTCATAATTTTCCATTTTTTCTTGCATATGATTGATGTTTCAAACAGATAAAATAGGTAGAATGTTATGAGGTGGTATTTATGAGATGTTAGCTGAGAATTTTTTAGAGGTGTTTAAGGATCTAAATTCAGAGTTTCCAGAATGAAAATGAATTGCAAATAAGACAGTCAAGTCATAGGGAAATTGTAGAACATGAGGGACAAAGAGAAGATTTTGAAAGCAGTCAGAAAAAAAGAGAAATACCTCCCATAGGAATATATGGAGAACAACAGTAAGTCAAGACAGCGGTTAAAAATAACTATTAGCTCAATTATCATTCTCCTTCTTTTAAGGTGAGATTGATTTAAAAAAAACAAAACTTTTAGAAGGGGAATACGAAAAATGACTGCTGTGAGTGTGCTACCAAGGTCTCTTTTCTGAATTACAGCTAACAAAGTTGGGAAAAGATCCCAGAAGAAAGGCATGAGGGCAGTTCGTGAGGGAACCCATGTGGTGGGACAGTCCCATTGGGCACTTGTGACTGAGGGAATGGAGGAGGCTGGGACATGAATCAGGATGGCACAGGGGACCCTGACTTGCATGAAAGACAATGAGCTCATTCCTTGGTGCCTTGTATTGGGGATGCTGTTGGCACATCCTACAGGACATGCCCAGCAGACAGAGGAGCGGCTGTAGGATGAGAAGATGAACTCAGAGATGCAGCATGATGCCTCTGGCCCCAGACAGCATGGGAGCCCAAAGCAATGAGAAATGCATTGATGTTGTTAAAAGAGATTTTATAAATATTTAAAAGCAGCACCCAGGTGTGTTCTAATATAAATGCTGTGACCCTGACCTCCTGGGGATTGACAGAGGAAGTGATGTCACTGTGGGAACTGCCCTGTGGGGACAAGGACGTCTGTCATCCTCTGCTCCTGCTCACAGTGACACTGATCAGGTAACGCCCCCGTCCTGGCCTGACCCTGCCATGGGCACCAGGCTCCTCTGCTGGGTGGTCCTGGGTTTTCTAGGGACAGGTGAGTCCTCTGAACACCAAGTAGTTTCATTTTCATTTTTTCTCTGTGTGTGTGCGTGTGTGTGTGTGTGATGACTACAAATGTTTTCGTTATTCTGTTGCCGAATTCTACTTCCACAGATCACACAGGTGCTGGAGTCTTGCAGTCCCCAAGGTACAGAGTCACGAACAGGGGACAGGATGTAACTCTCAGGTGTGATCCAATTTCGGGTCATGAGTACCTTTACTGGTACCAACAGGCCCCGAGGCAGGGCCCAGATCTTCTGACTTACTTCAGTTATGAAGCTCAACAAGACAAATCAGGGCTGCTCAGGGATCGCTTCTCTGCAGAGAGGCCTGAGGGATCTGTCTCCACTCTGAAGATCAAACGCACAGAGCAGGGGGACTCGGCCGTGTATCTCTGTGCCAGCAGCTTAGCCACAGCGTGGCACAGTCGCCTCCTTCCTGTTCACAAACCTCATCCTTCTCTCTCCTTGTAGCTCCTGGAGACCCTTAACAGAGGCCTCTCTTTGCTCCTCACTTTTCATGGGAAAGAAGTAGATTTGGACATCGGCTCTCCTTTGGGTAGAAAGAACCACAGATTCATTCCTGAAACACAGTGACTGCAAATGTAGGTGGTGAAAACAATCCTGGCCCACTGCACTCT
>NW_022324072.1:0-1217 GCF_002776525.5 Piliocolobus tephrosceles
GTAAAGAAATGTTTCTCCTGCTTAAATTAAGAAGACAGAATGATTTCCTTGAGTAGAATCCCTATTCCTTCCTATTTGTTCATTAGTAACGTCTGCCCTTTGCTCCTCTTGCATGTTCATTCTCAGTATAAATTGGAAGCCTTGCTTGCTTTTTTACATGTCCTTGCAGCACCATTTACAACTGTGGACTGTGTTCTGTTCAGCCTCAGTGTCAGCAGAGCTTGTCCACTGTTAGAACCAGGTGTCTCAGGAGTTATGTGGAGGAAGACGGCAGCCATTGCAAAGAAATTCTAGGAAGACAGGGCTTTCCCATCTGTGCCCTGGCCTTACTCAGTCCCAGGAGACACAGGGCACCTGAGCAAGGAGCGATTCGATGGTAACACACAATAAAAAATGGGTCCAGAGCATCTCCCTACCACAGACTATCATTCTCTGGGGAAAGAAACTTGGGGTCTGTACCACGACGATTTCTTATCAGTGAATTTGGAAAGGCTATGATGCCCCTCATAGCTATGAAAGACTCAGGGCACCTCTAACATGGCTGTGTCTGGGACACTGAGTCCCAGATTTAGAGAACTGCTCTGTCACCGAGGACTCTCAGAAAACCATGATCCATAATCACATCAGCTCTGACCAGTGCATTCGCTTTCATAGATACAAACTGCAGCATCACCCACAAACAGGTGGAAGATTCTATTACAATATAATCATTGTACTTCTATTTATAACAAGTACTATATAACAATACATAATATGAGAAATAAAATAAAAAGGAATAGGATCAATATTATAAATAAAACACTTACTGAGTTAAAGGCCTCAGAAAATTTATTTCAAATCAAATGCGTTGGACAGTTATGAAAACACTCAGAGTCTAGAAATCAGATTTCCTGAGGGAATCAAGGTGAACTGGCAGCAGTGGCGAATGCATGCTTCTGTCTATCAGGACAGCAGCAATGGCAAATGGAAACAAAATAAAGGATGTATGTGGCTTAAAGTAGGCAGAAGAAATGAACTCTTATTGTTATCATAACTCTATTTATCGAGTAAGGACCATAAATTTGTAAAGATCTTTACTTCAAACAGGAAGAGAGGTTTGATATTTTGTTGCAGAAAACATCCAAGATTTGACAGGGATAGAAGAGGCTTCAGAAGAAAGATCTTCCTGGGGATGTAGCCTCAGACCTTCCAGATGCCCCAACGTATGCATGAGAAAA
>NW_022324073.1:0-1217 GCF_002776525.5 Piliocolobus tephrosceles
TTTTCTCATGCATACGTTGGGGCATCTGGAAGGTCTGAGGCTACATCCCCAGGAAGATCTTTCTTCTGAAGCCTCTTCTATCCCTGTCAAATCTTGGATGTTTTCTGCAACAAAATATCAAACCTCTCTTCCTGTTTGAAGTAAAGATCTTTACAAATTTATGGTCCTTACTCGATAAATAGAGTTATGATAACAATAAGAGTTCATTTCTTCTGCCTACTTTAAGCCACATACATCCTTTATTTTGTTTCCATTTGCCATTGCTGCTGTCCTGATAGACAGAAGCATGCATTCGCCACTGCTGCCAGTTCACCTTGATTCCCTCAGGAAATCTGATTTCTAGACTCTGAGTGTTTTCATAACTGTCCAACGCATTTGATTTGAAATAAATTTTCTGAGGCCTTTAACTCAGTAAGTGTTTTATTTATAATATTGATCCTATTCCTTTTTATTTTATTTCTCATATTATGTATTGTTATATAGTACTTGTTATAAATAGAAGTACAATGATTATATTGTAATAGAATCTTCCACCTGTTTGTGGGTGATGCTGCAGTTTGTATCTATGAAAGCGAATGCACTGGTCAGAGCTGATGTGATTATGGATCATGGTTTTCTGAGAGTCCTCGGTGACAGAGCAGTTCTCTAAATCTGGGACTCAGTGTCCCAGACACAGCCATGTTAGAGGTGCCCTGAGTCTTTCATAGCTATGAGGGGCATCATAGCCTTTCCAAATTCACTGATAAGAAATCGTCGTGGTACAGACCCCAAGTTTCTTTCCCCAGAGAATGATAGTCTGTGGTAGGGAGATGCTCTGGACCCATTTTTTATTGTGTGTTACCATCGAATCGCTCCTTGCTCAGGTGCCCTGTGTCTCCTGGGACTGAGTAAGGCCAGGGCACAGATGGGAAAGCCCTGTCTTCCTAGAATTTCTTTGCAATGGCTGCCGTCTTCCTCCACATAACTCCTGAGACACCTGGTTCTAACAGTGGACAAGCTCTGCTGACACTGAGGCTGAACAGAACACAGTCCACAGTTGTAAATGGTGCTGCAAGGACATGTAAAAAAGCAAGCAAGGCTTCCAATTTATACTGAGAATGAACATGCAAGAGGAGCAAAGGGCAGACGTTACTAATGAACAAATAGGAAGGAATAGGGATTCTACTCAAGGAAATCATTCTGTCTTCTTAATTTAAGCAGGAGAAACATTTCTTTAC
>NW_022324074.1:0-1778 GCF_002776525.5 Piliocolobus tephrosceles
ATGATAGGATCAGAGTGTGAGATCCTGGGTCTTGGAATGGACAAAGGAACGTTTGCACAGAGAAAGGGTTTCTGAGTCCTCTGAAGCAACCAAGATCACAGAGCAAAGAGTTATGCTAGTTAGTTGGCAGCTGCTTGCCTTTCACTTGAAGTAATTGCAATGAAATGTTTCTCCTGCCTAACTTAAGAAAACAGAATGATTGCATTAGAACAGAAACCCTATTCCTTCCTATTTGTTCGTTAGTAACATCTGCCCTTTGCTCCTTTTGCATGTTCATTCTCAGTATAAATTGGAAGCCCTGCTCGCTTTTCTTATATGTTCTTGCAGCACCGTTTACAATTGTGGACTGTGTTCTCTTCAGCCTTAGTGTCAGAGCTTGTCCACTGTTAGGACCAGGTGTCTCAGGAGTCACATGGAGGAAAGTGGCAGCAGTTAGAGAAAAGGTCTAGGAAGACAGGGAATTCCCATCTGTGCCCCGGCCTTACTCAGTCCCAGGAGACACAGTGCACCTGAGCAAGGAGCGATTTGATGAGGACACAAGAAAAAGTGGGTCCAGAGCAACTCCCCGCCAGTAACCATGATTCTCTGGGGAAAGAAATTTGGTGTCTGTACCACCACAATTTCTGATCAGTGAGTTTGGAAGGACTATGATGCCCCTCCTGTTTTTTTTTTTTGAGACGTAGTCTCGCTCTGTCACCCAGGCTGGAGTGCAGTGGCACGATCTCAGTTCACTGCAAGCTCCGCCTCCCAGGTTCACGCCATTCTCCTTCCTCAGTCTCTCGAGTAGCTGGGACTACAGGCGCCCGCCACCACGCCGGGCTAATTTTTGTATTTTTAGTAGAGACGGGCTTTCACCATGTTAGCCAGGTTGGTCTCAATCTCCTGACCTCGTGATCTGCCCACCTTGGCCTCCCAAAGTGCTGGGATTACAGGCATGGGCCACCACACCCGGCTGATGCCCCTCTTAGCTATGAAAAATTCAGGGCACCTCTGTCATGGTTGTGTGTGGGACACTGAGTCCCAGACTTGGAGAAGTGGCATTTTACCGAGGACTCTCAGAAACCCATAATCCATAATCACATCAGCTCTGACGAGTGTGTTTGATTTCATAGATACAAACTGCAGCATCACTCACAGACAGGTGGAAGATTCTATTGCAATATAATCATTGTACTTCTATTTATAACAAGTACTATATAACACTATATATTATGAAAAATAGAATAAAAAGGAATAGTTTCAATATTAAAAATAAAACACTTCTTGAGTTAAAGTCCTTGGGAAAATTATTTCAAATCAAATGAGTTGGACAACAACGAAAACACTCAGAGTCTAAAAATCAGATTTCCTGAGCGAATCAAGGTGAACTGGCAGCAGTGGTGAATGCATGCCTGTGTGTATCAGAACAGCAGCAATGGCAAATGGAAACAAAATAAAAGGTACATGTGGCTTAAAGTAGACAGAAGAAATGAAGTCTTATTGTTATCATGATTGTATTTATCAGGTAAGGACCACAAAAGTTGCACAGAGCTTTACTTCAAACAGGAAGAGAGGTTTGATATTTTGTTGCAGAAACTTCCAAGGTGACAGGGATAGAGGCTTCAGAAGAAAGATCTTCCTGGAGATGTAGCCTCAGACCTTCCAGATGCCAGATGCCCCAACATATGCAGGAGAGGCATGTTTCCTGCCCTTGACAACCTCATGGATGTGGGCAACACAGCAGCCTCCAATACCTATAGAAGATGTGTCTGCCCTGAAGGCCAAGGCTAAGACACCCA
>NW_022324075.1:0-1312 GCF_002776525.5 Piliocolobus tephrosceles
CTCCAGCCTGAGAGACAGAGCGAGACTCCCTCTCAAAAAAAAAAAAAAATTCTTTTTTGTTGGAAATATAATCCAGGTTAGAATTTTTTTCTTTTGGCACTTCAAAGATGTTTCAGGGTCTTCCAGCCCCTTCATTTCTGATGAGAAATTAGCAGCCATTCCAGGCTTTTCCTTCCATGTGTGATAAACTGCTTTCCTCTTGCTGCTGTTGGGAGACAATTTTCCATGATTCTCTGTTTCCTCACGTCTAGGCGTTAACAGCAAATTTCCTCAGATGTATTACATTCCAGGATAGTAAAAATAAAAGAATCTTTTTTTTTTTTTTTTTTTTTTTGAGATAAGTTCTCCCTCTGTCACCCAGGCTAGAGTGCAGTGGCATGATCTCGGCTCACTGCAACCTCTGCCTCCTGGATTCATGTGATTCTCCCACCTCAGCCTCCTGAGTAGCTGATATTACAGGCACACGCCACCATAGCCCAGCTAATTTTTGTATTTTTAGTAGAGACGGATTTTCACCATATTGGTCCGGCTGGTCTCAAACTCCCAACCTCAGGTGATTCTCCTGCCTCGGCCTCCCAAAGTGTTGGGATTACAGGCGTGAGCCACCATGCCTGGCCAGAGTTTCCACTCATTCTCTGCAGAAAGGTCTATTCCGGTAGGAACTTACTCTGCCACAACAGAACCAGAACCTCCATGAGTCTCCGCTAGTGGCGTTCGCTCTGTTTTTTTCCTTCCTTGTAATTTATTTATTTTTAAAAAACTAGGTGCCTTAGTCTTGTAGGGGTTCCCCCTTTGTGTATTTTGCTGTTGCATCCCCATTGTGTCATTTTATTTTAAAAATATTTCACCATATTTGCTTCAGGTCTCTCTCTTTTTAAAGAAATAAAATCTTTTTTATTTTTTTATTTTTTTTGAGACAGAGTCTCGCTGTGTCTCCCAGACTGGAGTGCAGTGGTGCCATTTAGGCTTGGCTTACTGCAAGCTCCGCCTCCTGGGTTCAGGCCATTCTCCTACCTCAGCCTCCTGAGTAGCTGGGACTACAGGCGCCCGCCACCACGCCCGGCTAGGCTAATTTTTTGTATTTTTAGTAGAGCCGGGGTTTCACTGTGTTAGCCAGGATGGTCTCGATCTCCTGACCTTGTGACCCACCCGCCTCGGCCTCCCAAAGTGCTGGGGTTACAGGCGTGAGCCACCACGCCTGGCCTAAAGAAATAAAATCTTACCAAGAGTCCTGTTTTCGTTCCTTTTGTGTGTTTACAGTGAGTGGATGTTCTATAATGTATATATCAGCCTGCTACTAATTGTTTCTATT
>NW_022324076.1:0-1778 GCF_002776525.5 Piliocolobus tephrosceles
TGGGTGTCTTAGCCTTGGCCTTCAGGGCAGACACATCTTCTATAGGTATTGGAGGCTGCTGTGTTGCCCACATCCATGAGGTTGTCAAGGGCAGGAAACATGCCTCTCCTGCATATGTTGGGGCATCTGGCATCTGGAAGGTCTGAGGCTACATCTCCAGGAAGATCTTTCTTCTGAAGCCTCTATCCCTGTCACCTTGGAAGTTTCTGCAACAAAATATCAAACCTCTCTTCCTGTTTGAAGTAAAGCTCTGTGCAACTTTTGTGGTCCTTACCTGATAAATACAATCATGATAACAATAAGACTTCATTTCTTCTGTCTACTTTAAGCCACATGTACCTTTTATTTTGTTTCCATTTGCCATTGCTGCTGTTCTGATACACACAGGCATGCATTCACCACTGCTGCCAGTTCACCTTGATTCGCTCAGGAAATCTGATTTTTAGACTCTGAGTGTTTTCGTTGTTGTCCAACTCATTTGATTTGAAATAATTTTCCCAAGGACTTTAACTCAAGAAGTGTTTTATTTTTAATATTGAAACTATTCCTTTTTATTCTATTTTTCATAATATATAGTGTTATATAGTACTTGTTATAAATAGAAGTACAATGATTATATTGCAATAGAATCTTCCACCTGTCTGTGAGTGATGCTGCAGTTTGTATCTATGAAATCAAACACACTCGTCAGAGCTGATGTGATTATGGATTATGGGTTTCTGAGAGTCCTCGGTAAAATGCCACTTCTCCAAGTCTGGGACTCAGTGTCCCACACACAACCATGACAGAGGTGCCCTGAATTTTTCATAGCTAAGAGGGGCATCAGCCGGGTGTGGTGGCCCATGCCTGTAATCCCAGCACTTTGGGAGGCCAAGGTGGGCAGATCACGAGGTCAGGAGATTGAGACCAACCTGGCTAACATGGTGAAAGCCCGTCTCTACTAAAAATACAAAAATTAGCCCGGCGTGGTGGCGGGCGCCTGTAGTCCCAGCTACTCGAGAGACTGAGGAAGGAGAATGGCGTGAACCTGGGAGGCGGAGCTTGCAGTGAACTGAGATCGTGCCACTGCACTCCAGCCTGGGTGACAGAGCGAGACTACGTCTCAAAAAAAAAAAACAGGAGGGGCATCATAGTCCTTCCAAACTCACTGATCAGAAATTGTGGTGGTACAGACACCAAATTTCTTTCCCCAGAGAATCATGGTTACTGGCGGGGAGTTGCTCTGGACCCACTTTTTCTTGTGTCCTCATCAAATCGCTCCTTGCTCAGGTGCACTGTGTCTCCTGGGACTGAGTAAGGCCGGGGCACAGATGGGAATTCCCTGTCTTCCTAGACCTTTTCTCTAACTGCTGCCACTTTCCTCCATGTGACTCCTGAGACACCTGGTCCTAACAGTGGACAAGCTCTGACACTAAGGCTGAAGAGAACACAGTCCACAATTGTAAACGGTGCTGCAAGAACATATAAGAAAAGCGAGCAGGGCTTCCAATTTATACTGAGAATGAACATGCAAAAGGAGCAAAGGGCAGATGTTACTAACGAACAAATAGGAAGGAATAGGGTTTCTGTTCTAATGCAATCATTCTGTTTTCTTAAGTTAGGCAGGAGAAACATTTCATTGCAATTACTTCAAGTGAAAGGCAAGCAGCTGCCAACTAACTAGCATAACTCTTTGCTCTGTGATCTTGGTTGCTTCAGAGGACTCAGAAACCCTTTCTCTGTGCAAACGTTCCTTTGTCCATTCCAAGACCCAGGATCTCACACTCTGATCCTATCAT
>NW_022324077.1:0-2208 GCF_002776525.5 Piliocolobus tephrosceles
ACATGCCCGTGCCCCGCCTATTGCCCTTCCACTCCTAGAAAAGTCGCTCCCAGCAGATGCGCCGGGGGCGGGCTTTCTCAGCCCCCACTCTTGTCCGGACTGTATTAGAAACTCCGCCCCCCCTCCCCACCAGCTCCGGTCCCTGAAGCTAGATGACCAAAGAATAAATTTGCAGTTTTGCTTTTAGCCTTGCCTACTCGCTGGTTCTTTTGTGCCCACTCTAGTGGTCTTAGAAAAACAAGTCAGTTGGTGCGGAACCCGGGAGGAGACCCCTCCTCAGGGCCCCCAGGGTCCGGGGAGCCTCCTCCTCCTCCTCTTCGTTCCACGCCGCGGACGGACCAGGACCTGAGACCCGATTCCCTCACTCTCAGGGCCTCTCTGGGGTAAGTGCCCTTGTCTCCTCTTTACCTCCCTCGGCCAAAATCCTGCGCAGGTCCGAGGTCCATTTTGAGCCACCAAGTGGCTCGGGAGACTGGTTCAGGACGGAGACGTCTGCCTGAAGGTAATCTCCACTTTGGCTCCATGAGCCTCCAGTCTGTCTCTGCTGGTTCCAAAGGACGCTTTGAAGCCAGGCAGAGATCCACTTCCATTTCCATTGTGTCCATTGTGTCGGTAAAGAAGAAACAAACGGGAAACCTCCCAGTCCAAATTTCCAAAGAGCACCCCCTTAGGGTGCCTCCTAGCCAATTTAAAAACCTTACAGCTCGAACAAGACCTTAGGAGGAAGCGGTTAATTTTCCTTTCCACTGTGGCGTGATCGACCTCAGCAATTTCTGCCAGCGGCTAGGCAAGTGGTCCGAAATTAATTAGGTACAAGGCTTTTGGGCCTTAAGCTCTCGTCCCTATACTCCTCCTTCTCTCCACCCCCTCCCTTCCTGCCCAGACTCCTCCTTCCTCCTCCTTATCTACTAGTAATCCACTCGGTCCCATGCCTCCTTCGGGGCCCCCAACTGGCTGTCTTGAGTCTCCTATCTCTGCCCACACCCTCCTACAGTGTTAGCGCCTTTGCGAGAGGTAGCTGGGGCGGAGGGGGTAGTCAGAGTACATGTCCCTTTTTCATTGGCCGATCTTTCCAAAATTGAGAAGCATTTAGGTGATTTCTCAGCTAATCCTACCATATACATAAAGGAATTTAGACACCTTTGTCAGGCCTATGACTTAACTTGGCATGACCTCCAGGTTATCCTAACCTCTACCCTAAACTGACTGAGGTTCTAACCCAAGATACCTGGTTAGATCCGGCCTCCCCCACAGGGACCACCATTTTGGCATCTTATTTCATTTCTCAATCAGCTCCTGACATTCGTAAAATAAACTTCAAAAGGTAGAGGATGGTCCTCAGACACCAATACAAGACCTAGTTAAATTAGCCTTTAAGGTCTATAACTCCAGAGAGGAGACAGCAGGCTCGCCTTGAACAGAAGTTACAGCTCCTAGCAGCGGCTTTACAGCCCAGTCATAACCCCAGGCCAGAGAGCACACACCCCACAGACTCCAAGGCTGCAAAAAGAGCCTGCTATATAAGTGTGGCAAGGCAGGACACTATGCCAACAGGTGTCCACAGGGTCCCCGAGCCCCAACGCAGCCTTGCTGTAAGTGCAAGGCATCAGGACATTAGGCCAGTGAATGTCCTAACCCTCATCCACCAGCAACCCCCTGCCCTGCTTGCTAGCAGGGAGGACACTGGAAGTCTGATTGCTCCACCCTGAAAACAGGTGCCGCGTCTCCACGTGACCCCCTTTCCCAGGATCCTGGGAGCTCCTTCCAGCTCCTACATCTGGACGACGACAACTGAAGGTGCCGAGACTCGGGGACCCCCATCACCCTCGCCGAGCCGCGGGTAACTCTCCTGGTAGCGGGTAAGACAATTTTTTAATCGACAGTGAGGCTACCTATTCTGTTTTGCCGTCCTTCTCTGGACCTGGCCTTCCATCCAATATCTCTGTAGTAGGAGTAGGCAGAAAGCCATCCACTCCACGAAAAACTCCACTCCTTAATTGCTGCCTGGCCAACAACTACTTTGCGCAGTTGTTCCTCATTCCCAGCTAAAAAGGGCCCCTACCGAAAGCAATCAGTGGAAATCAGTTTGGCTTTCCCCCACTCGCCTCAAACTTATTAAATTTTCTTAACTATCTCATACTCCCCAACCTTGCCAGGACCATCCTTCTGGGTTTTGCCCATATTCCAACAAATGCTTCCATTCCTCAT
>NW_022324078.1:0-2208 GCF_002776525.5 Piliocolobus tephrosceles
ATGAGGAATGGAAGCATTTGTTGGAATATGGGCAAAACCCAGAAGGATGGTCCTGGCAAGGTTGGGGAGTATGAGATAGTTAAGAAAATTTAATAAGTTTGAGGCGAGTGGGGGAAAGCCAAACTGATTTCCACTGATTGCTTTCGGTAGGGGCCCTTTTTAGCTGGGAATGAGGAACAACTGCGCAAAGTAGTTGTTGGCCAGGCAGCAATTAAGGAGTGGAGTTTTTCGTGGAGTGGATGGCTTTCTGCCTACTCCTACTACAGAGATATTGGATGGAAGGCCAGGTCCAGAGAAGGACGGCAAAACAGAATAGGTAGCCTCACTGTCGATTAAAAAATTGTCTTACCCGCTACCAGGAGAGTTACCCGCGGCTCGGCGAGGGTGATGGGGGTCCCCGAGTCTCGGCACCTTCAGTTGTCGTCGTCCAGATGTAGGAGCTGGAAGGAGCTCCCAGGATCCTGGGAAAGGGGGTCACGTGGAGACGCGGCACCTGTTTTCAGGGTGGAGCAATCAGACTTCCAGTGTCCTCCCTGCTAGCAAGCAGGGCAGGGGGTTGCTGGTGGATGAGGGTTAGGACATTCACTGGCCTAATGTCCTGATGCCTTGCACTTACAGCAAGGCTGCGTTGGGGCTCGGGGACCCTGTGGACACCTGTTGGCATAGTGTCCTGCCTTGCCACACTTATATAGCAGGCTCTTTTTGCAGCCTTGGAGTCTGTGGGGTGTGTGCTCTCTGGCCTGGGGTTATGACTGGGCTGTAAAGCCGCTGCTAGGAGCTGTAACTTCTGTTCAAGGCGAGCCTGCTGTCTCCTCTCTGGAGTTATAGACCTTAAAGGCTAATTTAACTAGGTCTTGTATTGGTGTCTGAGGACCATCCTCTACCTTTTGAAGTTTATTTTACGAATGTCAGGAGCTGATTGAGAAATGAAATAAGATGCCAAAATGGTGGTCCCTGTGGGGGAGGCCGGATCTAACCAGGTATCTTGGGTTAGAACCTCAGTCAGTTTAGGGTAGAGGTTAGGATAACCTGGAGGTCATGCCAAGTTAAGTCATAGGCCTGACAAAGGTGTCTAAATTCCTTTATGTATATGGTAGGATTAGCTGAGAAATCACCTAAATGCTTCTCAATTTTGGAAAGATCGGCCAATGAAAAAGGGACATGTACTCTGACTACCCCCTCCGCCCCAGCTACCTCTCGCAAAGGCGCTAACACTGTAGGAGGGTGTGGGCAGAGATAGGAGACTCAAGACAGCCAGTTGGGGGCCCCGAAGGAGGCATGGGACCGAGTGGATTACTAGTAGATAAGGAGGAGGAAGGAGGAGTCTGGGCAGGAAGGGAGGGGGTGGAGAGAAGGAGGAGTATAGGGACGAGAGCTTAAGGCCCAAAAGCCTTGTACCTAATTAATTTCGGACCACTTGCCTAGCCGCTGGCAGAAATTGCTGAGGTCGATCACGCCACAGTGGAAAGGAAAATTAACCGCTTCCTCCTAAGGTCTTGTTCGAGCTGTAAGGTTTTTAAATTGGCTAGGAGGCACCCTAAGGGGGTGCTCTTTGGAAATTTGGACTGGGAGGTTTCCCGTTTGTTTCTTCTTTACCGACACAATGGACACAATGGAAATGGAAGTGGATCTCTGCCTGGCTTCAAAGCGTCCTTTGGAACCAGCAGAGACAGACTGGAGGCTCATGGAGCCAAAGTGGAGATTACCTTCAGGCAGACGTCTCCGTCCTGAACCAGTCTCCCGAGCCACTTGGTGGCTCAAAATGGACCTCGGACCTGCGCAGGATTTTGGCCGAGGGAGGTAAAGAGGAGACAAGGGCACTTACCCCAGAGAGGCCCTGAGAGTGAGGGAATCGGGTCTCAGGTCCTGGTCCGTCCGCGGCGTGGAACGAAGAGGAGGAGGAGGAGGCTCCCCGGACCCTGGGGGCCCTGAGGAGGGGTCTCCTCCCGGGTTCCGCACCAACTGACTTGTTTTTCTAAGACCACTAGAGTGGGCACAAAAGAACCAGCGAGTAGGCAAGGCTAAAAGCAAAACTGCAAATTTATTCTTTGGTCATCTAGCTTCAGGGACCGGAGCTGGTGGGGAGGGGGGGCGGAGTTTCTAATACAGTCCGGACAAGAGTGGGGGCTGAGAAAGCCCGCCCCCGGCGCATCTGCTGGGAGCGACTTTTCTAGGAGTGGAAGGGCAATAGGCGGGGCACGGGCATGT
>NW_022324079.1:0-2124 GCF_002776525.5 Piliocolobus tephrosceles
AGAGAAGCATTCTGAGAAACTACTTTGTGATTTATGCATTCCACTCACAGAGTTTTACCTCTTTTCTCACAAGGCAGTGTTTGAACACTGTTCCTGCGAAACGGAAAATGTGATATTTCAGAACGCTTTGAGGACTGTGGCTAATAGTGAAATATACAGAAATAAAATCGAGGAAGAAGCGTTCCAATAATCTGTGCTCCGATATGTGCGTTCACTTCACAGAGTTAATGTTTACTCTATGTTGCCCAGTTTCGAAACTCTGTCTTTGAAGAATCTGTGAAGGGATAAGTATTGACCCCCGGAGGCTTGTGGTGAGTGAGGAATCGTCTTCTGATGAAACCTGCAGAGAAACGTTCTGAGTCACTGCTTTGTGATGTGTGTGCTCATCTCCTAGGGTTAAATCGTTCTTCGTATTGATTAGCTTGAAATCACCGTTTTGGTGGAATCTGAGGAAGGGCATTTGGGAAAGATCCTTAGAATATGGAGAAAGAAATATCCTCAGGTAAAATGTAGACGGAAGCTTTCTGAGAAACTGCTCTGTGTCGTCTTAATTCCTCTCACTCAGATAAGCCTCTGTTTTCATTGAGCATTTTTCTAGCCTTGTGTATGTTTAACGTGTGATGGGATATTCGGGAGCACATTGAGCCTAACGGTGAAAAAGGAAATATGTTCAGACCAAAACTGGAGAGAAGCTTTCCGAGGAATTGCTTTTTGTCATTTGCATTCCAGTCACAGTGTTATACCTCTCTTCTCATACAGCTTTGGGGAAACCCTTTTGGAGAAACAGGTACCTAGTGATATTCCGGAGCATGTTGATGCCGATGGTTAAAAGGGAAATAGCCTGAGACCAAAACTGGAAAGAAGCTTTCTAGGAAACTACACTGTGATAACTGTAATCATCTCACATAGATAAAGCTTTTTTTACATTACACAGCTTGGAAACTGTCATGAACGGATCCACGCAGTGCCCTTCGGGAGCACACACAGGATTATGGTGAAAAAGGAAATATCTTCAGATAGAAACGGTAAAGAAGCTTTCTCTGAATCTGTTTTTGCTATGTTTATTCATTTCACATACATGAAGCCTTCTTTACATTTTGCACCTTGGAAACTCCCTCATGGAGGGATCTGTGAAAGGATATTTGGGATCACATTCAGGCCAATGGTGAAAGAGGAAATATAGTCAGATTAAAACTGGAGAGAAGCTATCTCAGAAACTGCTTACTGTCGAGTGCATTCCACTTAGGGAGTTATAACTTTCTTCTCATGAGGCACAGTTTGAACACTGTTCCTGTAAAACCAAAAGAGTGATATTCGCAGCACATTGAAGACTATGGCAAAAAGTGAAATGTCGTCCAAATAAAAACAGAAAGGAGCAATGGAGTAAACTGCTCTCTGACATATCCATTCTTTTCACAGTTTTAAAGCTTACTCTTCATTTGCCAGTTTGAAAGTCGGTCTTTGAGGGTTCTGCGAAGGGATACTAAGTGGCGGCAGGAGGCCTGTGTGAGGCAAGGAAATGTCTTCCACCGAAAATCGGTGACTAACTTTCTGTGCAACTCTTTTGTGATATTTGTATTCATCTCATGGAGATAAATCATTGTTTGGATTGAGCAGTTTGAAATCACTGTTTCTGTGGAATCTGAGAAAGGACATTGGGAAAGGCTCTTTAGAATATCCTGAAAAGGAAATAACCTCAGAGAGAAACCAGAAGGAAGCTTTTTGTGAAACTGCTCTGTGCCACGTGAATTCCGCTGGCACAGTTAAGCTTCTCTTTTCATTGAATTGTATCATAATACTGTTTTTGTTTAATCTGCGAAGGGATATTCTGAAGGGCTTTGAGGCTTACGGTAAGCAAGGAAAAGTCATCAGATAGAAACTGGAGAGAAGCTTTCTGAGGTGCTGCTTTGTGATTCCACTCACAGAAATATACCTTTCTTCTCCTAGAGCATTCTGGGATCTCTTTTGGAGAAAAGCTACAAAACAGAAATGTGGGAGTACAGAGAAGTCTATGGTGAAAAAGGAAATATCCTCAGACAAAAACTGGAAAGAAGATTTCTGTGAAACTGCTTTGTGTTACATATATTTATTCATCTCCCATAGTTAGAACTTTAATTATATTAC
>NW_022324080.1:0-2124 GCF_002776525.5 Piliocolobus tephrosceles
GTAATATAATTAAAGTTCTAACTATGGGAGATGAATAAATATATGTAACACAAAGCAGTTTCACAGAAATCTTCTTTCCAGTTTTTGTCTGAGGATATTTCCTTTTTCACCATAGACTTCTCTGTACTCCCACATTTCTGTTTTGTAGCTTTTCTCCAAAAGAGATCCCAGAATGCTCTAGGAGAAGAAAGGTATATTTCTGTGAGTGGAATCACAAAGCAGCACCTCAGAAAGCTTCTCTCCAGTTTCTATCTGATGACTTTTCCTTGCTTACCGTAAGCCTCAAAGCCCTTCAGAATATCCCTTCGCAGATTAAACAAAAACAGTATTATGATACAATTCAATGAAAAGAGAAGCTTAACTGTGCCAGCGGAATTCACGTGGCACAGAGCAGTTTCACAAAAAGCTTCCTTCTGGTTTCTCTCTGAGGTTATTTCCTTTTCAGGATATTCTAAAGAGCCTTTCCCAATGTCCTTTCTCAGATTCCACAGAAACAGTGATTTCAAACTGCTCAATCCAAACAATGATTTATCTCCATGAGATGAATACAAATATCACAAAAGAGTTGCACAGAAAGTTAGTCACCGATTTTCGGTGGAAGACATTTCCTTGCCTCACACAGGCCTCCTGCCGCCACTTAGTATCCCTTCGCAGAACCCTCAAAGACCGACTTTCAAACTGGCAAATGAAGAGTAAGCTTTAAAACTGTGAAAAGAATGGATATGTCAGAGAGCAGTTTACTCCATTGCTCCTTTCTGTTTTTATTTGGACGACATTTCACTTTTTGCCATAGTCTTCAATGTGCTGCGAATATCACTCTTTTGGTTTTACAGGAACAGTGTTCAAACTGTGCCTCATGAGAAGAAAGTTATAACTCCCTAAGTGGAATGCACTCGACAGTAAGCAGTTTCTGAGATAGCTTCTCTCCAGTTTTAATCTGACTATATTTCCTCTTTCACCATTGGCCTGAATGTGATCCCAAATATCCTTTCACAGATCCCTCCATGAGGGAGTTTCCAAGGTGCAAAATGTAAAGAAGGCTTCATGTATGTGAAATGAATAAACATAGCAAAAACAGATTCAGAGAAAGCTTCTTTACCGTTTCTATCTGAAGATATTTCCTTTTTCACCATAATCCTGTGTGTGCTCCCGAAGGGCACTGCGTGGATCCGTTCATGACAGTTTCCAAGCTGTGTAATGTAAAAAAAGCTTTATCTATGTGAGATGATTACAGTTATCACAGTGTAGTTTCCTAGAAAGCTTCTTTCCAGTTTTGGTCTCAGGCTATTTCCCTTTTAACCATCGGCATCAACATGCTCCGGAATATCACTAGGTACCTGTTTCTCCAAAAGGGTTTCCCCAAAGCTGTATGAGAAGAGAGGTATAACACTGTGACTGGAATGCAAATGACAAAAAGCAATTCCTCGGAAAGCTTCTCTCCAGTTTTGGTCTGAACATATTTCCTTTTTCACCGTTAGGCTCAATGTGCTCCCGAATATCCCATCACACGTTAAACATACACAAGGCTAGAAAAATGCTCAATGAAAACAGAGGCTTATCTGAGTGAGAGGAATTAAGACGACACAGAGCAGTTTCTCAGAAAGCTTCCGTCTACATTTTACCTGAGGATATTTCTTTCTCCATATTCTAAGGATCTTTCCCAAATGCCCTTCCTCAGATTCCACCAAAACGGTGATTTCAAGCTAATCAATACGAAGAACGATTTAACCCTAGGAGATGAGCACACACATCACAAAGCAGTGACTCAGAACGTTTCTCTGCAGGTTTCATCAGAAGACGATTCCTCACTCACCACAAGCCTCCGGGGGTCAATACTTATCCCTTCACAGATTCTTCAAAGACAGAGTTTCGAAACTGGGCAACATAGAGTAAACATTAACTCTGTGAAGTGAACGCACATATCGGAGCACAGATTATTGGAACGCTTCTTCCTCGATTTTATTTCTGTATATTTCACTATTAGCCACAGTCCTCAAAGCGTTCTGAAATATCACATTTTCCGTTTCGCAGGAACAGTGTTCAAACACTGCCTTGTGAGAAAAGAGGTAAAACTCTGTGAGTGGAATGCATAAATCACAAAGTAGTTTCTCAGAATGCTTCTCT
>NW_022324081.1:0-8715 GCF_002776525.5 Piliocolobus tephrosceles
CCTAGCGAGAAGCACCCACAGGTGTGGAGGGGCAGGCCACCCCTTCATCTGGCGTCCAACGTGGGAGCTTTTTGCTAAGGTGAAGGTACGCTGGAGCGTGGTCATTGAGGACAAGTCGACGAGACACTCCCGAGTACTCTACAGTCAGCCTTGCGGTAAGCTTGTGCGCTCCGAAGAACCTAGGGAAACAATGGGGCAAACTAAAAGTAAATATGCCTCTTATCGCAGCTTTATAAAAATTCTCTTAAAAAGAGGGGGAGTTAAAGTGTCTACCAAAAATCTAAATACGCTCTTTCAAACAATAGAACGGTTTTGTCCATGGTTTCCAGAACAGGGAACTTTAGATCTAAAAGATTGGGAAAAAATTGGCAAAGAATTAAAACAAGCAAGTAGGGAAGGTAAAATCATCCCACTTACAGTATGGAATGATTGGGTCATTATTAAAGTAGCTTTAGAACCATTGCAAACAGAAGAAGATAGCGTTCCAGTTTCTGATGTCCCTAAAAGCTGTGCAGTAGATTGTGAAAAAGAGGCAGGGATAGAATCCCGGAAAGGAAAAGAAAGTTCACACTGTGAATGTGTAGCAGAGCCGGTAATGGCTCGGTCAACGCAAAATGTTGACAACAATCAATTACAGGAGGTAATATATCCTGAAACGTTAAAATTAGAGGAAAAGGATCCAAAATTAGCAGAGCCATCAGAGTCTAAACCACGATGGCCAACTCCTCTTACAACAGCTCAGATGCCTGCAACCTTAGAACCTCAAATGCAGGTTAAACAAGTACAAACTCCAAAAGAAGATCAAATAGAGAAAGATAGAGTCTCTGTCATGGCAATGCCAATCCAAATACAGTGTCCACAATATCAGCAGGTAGAAAGTAAGATCCAGCAGCCAGTAGCCTATCAATACTGGCCGCCAGCTGAACTGCAGTATTGGCAGCCCCCAGAAAATCTGTATGGACAGCCAGGAACATTTCCAGTGCCACAGGGCAGGGCGCCATATCCTCAGTCGCCCACCATGAGACTTAGTCCTATAGCACCGCCCAGTACACAGGGTAGTACAATACATAAAATTATTGATGAGGCAAGAAAACAGGGAGATATTGAGGTGTGGCAATTCTCAGTAATATTAGAAGCAAGACCACCTGGAGAAGGGGCCCAAGAGGGAGAGCCTCCTGTGGCTGAAGCCAGATATCAGTCCTTTTCTATAAAAATGCTAAAAGAAATGAAAGAAGGAGTAAAACAGTATGGACCCCACTCTCCTTACATGAGAACATTATTAGATTCCATCGCTCATGGACATAGACTCATTCCTTATGATTGGGAGATTCTGGCAAAATCCTCACTTTCACCCTCTCAATTTTTACAATTTAAGACTTGGTGGATTGATGGGGCACAAGTGCAGGTCCGAAGAAATAGGACTGCCAATCCTCCAATTAACATAGATGCAGATCAATTATTAGGAATAGGTCAAAATTGGAGCACTGTTGACCAACAAGCAATAATGCCAAATGAGGCCATTGAGCAAATCAGGGCTATCTGCCTCAGGGCCTGGGAAAAAATCCAAGACCCAGGAACTGCCTGCCCTTCCTTTAATACAGTAAGACAAGGCTGTAAAGAGCCCTACCCAGATTTCGTAGCAAGACTTCAAGATGCTGCTCAAAAGTCAATTACCGACGAGAATGCCCGTAAGGTCATAGTGGAGTTAATGGCATATGAAAACGCCAATCCGGATTGTCAATCAGCCATTAAGCCGTTAAAAGGAAAGGTTCCCGCAGGATCAGATGTAATCTCAGAGTACGTTAAAGCCTGCGATGGAATTGGAGGAGCTATGCATAAAGCTATGCTTATGGCTCAGGCAATCACAGGAGTTGCTTTAGGAAGACAAGTGAAAACATTTGAGGGAAAATGTTATAATTGTGGTCAAATTGGTCATCTAAAAAAGAATTGCCTAGTCACAAATAAACAAAATGTAACTACTCAAGTTACTACAACAGATAAAGGGCCACCTGGCCTATGTCCAAGATGTAAAAGGGGAAAACATTGGAGTAATCAATGTCGTTCTAAATTTGATAAAAATGGGCAACCACTGTCGGGAAACGAGAGGAGGGGCCAGCCTCAGGCCCCGCAACAAACTGGGGCATTCAAAATTCAACCCTTTGTTCCTCAGGGCTTTCAGGAACAACAACCCCCACTATCGCAAGTGTCTCAGGAAATGAGCCAGTTATCACAATACAGCAATTATCCCCCGCCACAAGTGGCAGTGCAGCAGTAGATCTATGTGCTTTACAAGCAGTCTCTCTGCTTCCAGGGGAGCCTCCACAAAAAATCCCCACAGGGGTATACGGCCCATTGCCTGAGGGGACTGTAGGACTAATCTTAGGAAGATCAAGTTTAAATCTAAAAGGAGTTCAAATTCATACTGGTGTGGTTGATTCAGACTATGAAGGCGAAATTCAATTGGTTATTAGTTCCTCAATTCCTTGGAGTGCCAGTCCAGGAGACAGGATCGCTCAATTATTACTCCTACCTTATATTAAAATTGGAAACAGTGAAATAAAAAGAACAGGAGGGTTTGGAAGCACTGATCCAGCAGGAAAGGCTGCATATTGGGCAAGTCTGGTCTCTGATAGCAGACCTGTGTGTAAGGCCATTATTCAAAGAAAACAGTTTGAAGGGTTGGTAGACACAGGAGCAGATATCTCTGTCATTGCTTTAAATCAGTGGCCAAAAAATTGGCCTAAACAAAAGGCTGTTGCAAGACTTGTCGGCGTAGGCACGGCTTCAGAAGTGTATGAAAGTACAATGATTTTACATTGTTTAGGGCCAGATAATCAAGAAAGTACTGTTCAGCCAATGATTACTTCAATTCCTGTTAATCTATGGGGTCGAGATTTGTTACAACAATGGGGTGCAGAAATTATTATGCCTGCTCCATTATACAGCCCCACAAGTCAAAAAATCATGACTAAAATGAAATATATACCAGGAAAGGGATTAGGAAAAAATGAAAATGTCATTAAAGTCCCAATTGAGACTAAAAAAAATCAAGAAAAAAAGGAATAGGGTATCCTTTTTAGGGGCGGCCACTGTAGAGCCTCCTAAACCCATTCCATTAACTTGGAAAACAGAAAAACCGGTATGGGTAAATCAGTGGCCGCTACCAAAGCAAAAACTGGAGGCTTTACACTTATTGGCAAAGGAACAATTAGAAAAGGGACACATTGAGCCTTCATTCTCACCCTGGAATTCTCCTGTATTTGTAATTGAGAAAAAATCAGACAAATGGCGTATGTTAATGGACTTAAGAGCCGTAAACACTGTAATTCAACCCATGGGGCCTCTCCAACCTAGATTGCCCTCCCCGGCCATGATCCCAAAAGACTGGCCTTTAATTATAATTGATCTGAAGGATTGCTTTTTTACCATTCCTCTGGCAAAACAAGATTGTGAAAAATTTGCCTTTACTATACCAGCCATAAATAATAAAGAACCAGCCACCAGGTTTCAGTGGAAAGTTTTACCACAGGGAATGCTTAATAGTCCAACTATTTGTCAAACTTTCGTAGGTCAAGTCCTTCAACCAGTTAGAGACAAATTTTCAGATTGTTATATCATTCACTATATTGACGACATTTTATGTGCTGCAGAAACAAGAGACAAATTAATTGACTGTTACA
The DNA here is from genome assembly GCF_002776525.5 of Piliocolobus tephrosceles. NCBI lineage: Eukaryota > Metazoa > Chordata > Mammalia > Primates > Cercopithecidae > Piliocolobus > Piliocolobus tephrosceles. The sequence continues at coordinate 3,681 of NW_022324081.1, forward strand.
CATTTCTGCAAGCAGAGGTTGCCAACGCAGGACTAACAATAGCATTTGATAAGATCCAAACCTCTGCTCCCTTTCATTATTTAGGGATGCAAATAGAAAACAGAAAAATTAAGCCTCAAAAAATAGAAATAAGAAAAGATACATTAAAAACATTAAATGACTTTCAAAAATTGTTAGGCGATATTAATTGGATTCGGCCAACTCTAGGCATTCCTACTTATGCCATGTCAAATTTGTTCTCAATCCTAAGAAGAGACCCAAATTTAAATAGTAGAAGAATATTAACCCCAGAGGCAACAAAAGAAATTAAATTAGTGGAAAAAAAAATTCAGTCAGCGCAAATAAATAGAATAGATTATTTAGCCCCACTCCAACTTTTGATTTTTGCCACTGCACATTCTCCAACAGGCATCATTGTTCAAAATACTGATCTTGTGGAGTGGTCATTCCTTCCACACAGTACAATTAAAACTTTTACATTGTGCTTGGATCAAATAGCTACATTAATTGGTCAAACAAGATTACGAATAATAAAGTTGTGTGGTAATGACCCAGACAAAATAGTTGTTCCTTTAACCAAGGAACAAGTTAAACAAGCCTTTATCGATTCTGGTGCATGGCAAATTGGCCTTGCTGATTTTGTGGGAATTATTGATAATCATTACCCAAAAACAAAAATCTTCCAGTTTTTAAAATTGACTACTTGGATTTTACCTAAAATTACCAGACATAAACCTTTAGAAAATGCTCTGACAATATTTACTGATGGTTCCAGCAATGGAAAAGCAGCTTACACAGGGCCAAAAGAGCGAATAATCAAAACTCAATATCAATCAGCTCAAAGGGCAGAGTTGGTTGCAGTCATTACAGTGTTAGAAGATTTTAATCAACCTGTTAATATTGCATCAGATTCTGCATATGTAGTACAGGCTACAAGGGATGTTGAGACAGCTCTAATTAAATATAGCATGGATGATCAGCTAAACCAGCTATTCAATTTGTTACAACAAACTGTAAGAAAGAGGAATTTCCCATTTTATATTACTCATATTCGAGCACACACTAATTTACCAGGACCTTTAACTAAAGCAAATAAACAAGCTGACTTACTAGTATCCTCTGTATTCATAAAAGCACAAGAACTTCATGCTTTGACTCATGTAAACGCAGCAGGGTTAAAAAACAAATTTGATGTCACATGGAAACAGGCAAAAAATATTGTACAACATTGTACCAGTGTCAAGTACTACACCTGCCCACTCAAGAGGCAGGAGTTAATCCCAGAGGTCTGTGTCCCAATGCATTATGGCAAATGGATGTTACCCATGTACCTTCATTTGGAAAATTATCATATGTTCATGTAACAGTTGATACTTATTCACATTTCATATGGGCAACATGCCAAACAGGAGAAAGTACTTCCCATGTTAAAAAACATTTATTATCTTGTTTTACTGTGATGGGAGTCCCAGAAAAAATTAAAACTGACAGTGGACCAGGTTCTTGTAGTAAAGCTTTCCAAAAATTCTTAAATCAGTGGAATATTACACATACAACAGGAATTCCTTATAATTCCCAAGGACAGGCCATAGTAGAAAGAACTAATAGAACACTCAAAACTCAGTTAGTTAAACAAAAAGAAGGGGGAGACAGTAAGGAGTGTGCCTCTCCTCAGATGCAGCTTAATCTAGCACTCTATACTTTAAATTTTTTAAACATTTATAGAAATCAGACTACTACTTCTGCAGAACAACATCTTACTGGTAAAAAGAACAGCCCACATGAAGGAAAACTGATTTGGTGGAAAGACAACAAAAATAAGACATGGGAAATAGGGAAGGTGATAACCTGGGGAAGAGGCTTTGCTTGTGTTTCACCAGGAGAAGATCAGCTTCCTATTTGGATACCCACTAGACATTTGAAGTTCTACAATGAACCCATCGGAGATGCAAAGAAAAGCACCTCCACGGAGACGGAAACACCGCAATCGAGCACCATTGACTCACAGGATGAATCAAGTGGTGATATCAAAAGAACAGATGAAGTCACCACGCACCAAGAAGGAGGAACTGCCAACCTGGGCACAGTTAAAAAAGCTGACACTGTTAGCTAGAAAAAGCCTAGCTAGCACAAAGGTGACACAAACCTCAGAAAAAATGCTGCTTGCAGCTTTAATGGTTGTATCAACGGTGGTAAGTCTCCCCATGCCTGCAGGAGCAGCTGCAGCTAATTATACCTACTGGGCCTATGTGCCTTTCCCGCCCTTAATTCGGGCAGTGACATGGATGGATAATCCTATTGAAGTATATGTTAATAATAGTGTGTGGGTACCTGGTCCCACAGATGATCGTTGCCCTGCCAAACCGGAGGAAGAAGGAATGATGATAAATATTTCCACTGGGTATCGTTATCCTCCTATATGTCTAGGGAAAGCACCAGGATGTTTAATGCCTGCTATCCAAGATTGGTTGGTAGAGGTGCCTACTCGCAATCCCACCTGTAGATTTACTTATCACATGGTAAGCGGAATGTCACTCAAACCACAGATAAACTATTTTCAAGACTTCTCTTATCAAAGATCATTAAAATTTAGGCCAAAAGGGAAACCTTGCCCCAAGGAGATTTCCATAGAAACAAGAGATTTAGTTTGGGAAGAATGTGTAGCCGATAGTGCCGTGATTTTACAAAACAATACATTTGGAACTATTATGGATTGGGCACCTCGAGGTCAATTCTACCACGATTGCACAGGACAAACTCAATCCTGTCCCAGTGCACTAGTGAGTCCAACTGTGGATAGTGACTTAACAGAAAATTTAGACAAACTTAAGCACAAAAAATTACAGTCTTTCTACCCTTGGAAATGGGGAGAAAAAGGAATCTCTACTCCAAGACCAAAAATAATAAGTCCTGTTTTTGGTCCTGAACATCCAGAGTTATGGAGGCTTACTGTAGCTTCATACCACCTTAGAATTTGGTCTGGAAACCAAACTATAGAAAAAAGAAATCGTAAGTCATTTTACTCTATCAACCTAATTTCCAGTCTAACAGTTCCTTTACAAAGTTGTGTAAAATCCCCTTATATGTTAGTCGTAGGAAATATAGTTATTAAACCAGACTACCAAACTATAACTTGTGAAAATTGCAGATTGTTTACTTGCATTGATTCGACTTTTGATTGGCAGCACCATATTCTGCTAGTGAGAGCAAGAGAAGGCGTGTGGATCCCTGTGTCCATGGATCGACCATGGGAGGCCTCGCCATCCATTCATATTTTGACTGAAGTATTAAAAGGCATTTTAAAAAGGTCCAAAAGATTCGTTTTTACTTTAATTACAGTAATTATGGGATTAATTGCAGTCACATCTACAGCCGCTGTGGCAGGAGTCGCATTACACTCTTCTGTCCAGACAGTAAGCTTTGTTGATGGCAAATCAAATTAATGATCTTAAACAAACTGTCATTTGGATGGGAGATAGGCTCATGAGCCTAGAACATCGTTTCCAGTTACAGTGTGACTGGAATACTTCAGATTTTTGTATTACGCCCCAAATTTATAACGAGTCTAAACATCACTGGGACATGGTAAGACGCCATTTACAGGGAAGAGAAGATAATCTCACTTTAGACATTTCTAAATTAAAAGAACAAATTTTTGAAGCCTCTCAAAGTCATTTAAATATTGCCCCTGGAGCTGAGTCGTTAGATCAAGTGGCAAAAAATCTTTATGGATTAAACCCCACGACTTGGATTAAGTCTATTGAAAACTCTACTGTAGTAAATTTTGGAATTATGTGTCTCTGTTTAATCGGTTTGTTTTTAGTGTGCCGGACCAGTCGAAGAATCCTGCGCCAAAATCGAGAGAACGAACAAGCCTTCATCGCCATGGCACATTTGTATAGAGGAAAAGAGAGAGAAAATGTTGCGAGAAGTCAGAGACCTTGAACAGAGGGACTGGCTGGAGCCACAACAGAGAAACATAAAATATAAAGATTTCATGGACATTTTATTAGTTCTCCAAAATTTATACTTTTGTAATTTCTTATGTCTGTCTTTAATCTTTTAATCCCATTATTTTCTTTGTAAGATGAGGAAGATATATGTCACCTCAGGACCCTGTGATGATTGCCTTAACTGCACAAATTGTTTGTAGAGCATGTGTGTTTAAACAGTATGAAAACTGGGCATCTTAAAAAAAAAAAAAACGAGATAACAGCGATATTCAAGAAACAAGGGAGGTAACCTTGAACTGGCCACCGGTGAGCCGGACGGAACAAAGCCATATCTTTTCTCCTTTTGCACACAAATAGGAGAGATATCGCTGAATTCTTTTTCTCAGCAAGGAATATCCCTGAGAAGGAGAATGCGCTCTAAGGGTAGGCCTATAAACGACCCCCTTGGAGGCGTGCCGCCTTTTACAGTTGAAGCCGAAGGGATGAAATAAGCCCCGGCATCCTGTAGTGCTCTCAGGCTTATTGGGAGGAAAAAAAAAATTCCCACCTAATAAATTTTGGTCAATCAGGTTGTCTACTCTCAAACCCTATTTCCTGATAAAATGTTATCAATGACTATGCGTGCCCTAAAATTTCATTAGCAACTTTAATTTTAATGTTAACACCATCCTGTGATCTCATCCTGTCCCCACTTATTCTGTAATATTCTATTACTTTGTGAAGTATGTAATCTCGGTGTCATGATAATAATGGTGATTGTGTTGAAAAGAAAAGGGGGAAATGTAGGGAAAGGATAGGTTAGCCTGTTGCTGTGTTATTATAGATAGAAGTAAGTTTAAGAGACTCCATTCGGCTCTATATTTGAGATGCTGTTAATCTGTGACTCTACCCCCAATCTTGTCCTTGCTAGAAACATTGCTGTGCTAATTAAAGTTGAAAGGATTTTGGGAGGTAATGAATGTGCTTTGTTAGGCAAATGTTTAAAGCCTGCTTGTGGTTGAAGGTCAGTACCATTCCTTTAAATCTCAGTAAAAGAAAAACATCTGTCTCCTGCCCGATCCTGGGAAAATGCAACAGCTCCG
>NW_022324082.1:0-8715 GCF_002776525.5 Piliocolobus tephrosceles
CGGAGCTGTTGCATTTTCCCAGGATCGGGCAGGAGACAGATGTTTTTCTTTTACTGAGATTTAAAGGAATGGTACTGACCTTCAACCACAAGCAGGCTTTAAACATTTGCCTAACAAAGCACATTCATTACCTCCCAAAATCCTTTCAACTTTAATTAGCACAGCAATGTTTCTAGCAAGGACAAGATTGGGGGTAGAGTCACAGATTAACAGCATCTCAAATATAGAGCCGAATGGAGTCTCTTAAACTTACTTCTATCTATAATAACACAGCAACAGGCTAACCTATCCTTTCCCTACATTTCCCCCTTTTCTTTTCAACACAATCACCATTATTATCATGACACCGAGATTACATACTTCACAAAGTAATAGAATATTACAGAATAAGTGGGGACAGGATGAGATCACAGGATGGTGTTAACATTAAAATTAAAGTTGCTAATGAAATTTTAGGGCACGCATAGTCATTGATAACATTTTATCAGGAAATAGGGTTTGAGAGTAGACAACCTGATTGACCAAAATTTATTAGGTGGGAATTTTTTTTTTCCTCCCAATAAGCCTGAGAGCACTACAGGATGCCGGGGCTTATTTCATCCCTTCGGCTTCAACTGTAAAAGGCGGCACGCCTCCAAGGGGGTCGTTTATAGGCCTACCCTTAGAGCGCATTCTCCTTCTCAGGGATATTCCTTGCTGAGAAAAAGAATTCAGCGATATCTCTCCTATTTGTGTGCAAAAGGAGAAAAGATATGGCTTTGTTCCGTCCGGCTCACCGGTGGCCAGTTCAAGGTTACCTCCCTTGTTTCTTGAATATCGCTGTTATCTCGTTTTTTTTTTTTTTAAGATGCCCAGTTTTCATACTGTTTAAACACACATGCTCTACAAACAATTTGTGCAGTTAAGGCAATCATCACAGGGTCCTGAGGTGACATATATCTTCCTCATCTTACAAAGAAAATAATGGGATTAAAAGATTAAAGACAGACATAAGAAATTACAAAAGTATAAATTTTGGAGAACTAATAAAATGTCCATGAAATCTTTATATTTTATGTTTCTCTGTTGTGGCTCCAGCCAGTCCCTCTGTTCAAGGTCTCTGACTTCTCGCAACATTTTCTCTCTCTTTTCCTCTATACAAATGTGCCATGGCGATGAAGGCTTGTTCGTTCTCTCGATTTTGGCGCAGGATTCTTCGACTGGTCCGGCACACTAAAAACAAACCGATTAAACAGAGACACATAATTCCAAAATTTACTACAGTAGAGTTTTCAATAGACTTAATCCAAGTCGTGGGGTTTAATCCATAAAGATTTTTTGCCACTTGATCTAACGACTCAGCTCCAGGGGCAATATTTAAATGACTTTGAGAGGCTTCAAAAATTTGTTCTTTTAATTTAGAAATGTCTAAAGTGAGATTATCTTCTCTTCCCTGTAAATGGCGTCTTACCATGTCCCAGTGATGTTTAGACTCGTTATAAATTTGGGGCGTAATACAAAAATCTGAAGTATTCCAGTCACACTGTAACTGGAAACGATGTTCTAGGCTCATGAGCCTATCTCCCATCCAAATGACAGTTTGTTTAAGATCATTAATTTGATTTGCCATCAACAAAGCTTACTGTCTGGACAGAAGAGTGTAATGCGACTCCTGCCACAGCGGCTGTAGATGTGACTGCAATTAATCCCATAATTACTGTAATTAAAGTAAAAACGAATCTTTTGGACCTTTTTAAAATGCCTTTTAATACTTCAGTCAAAATATGAATGGATGGCGAGGCCTCCCATGGTCGATCCATGGACACAGGGATCCACACGCCTTCTCTTGCTCTCACTAGCAGAATATGGTGCTGCCAATCAAAAGTCGAATCAATGCAAGTAAACAATCTGCAATTTTCACAAGTTATAGTTTGGTAGTCTGGTTTAATAACTATATTTCCTACGACTAACATATAAGGGGATTTTACACAACTTTGTAAAGGAACTGTTAGACTGGAAATTAGGTTGATAGAGTAAAATGACTTACGATTTCTTTTTTCTATAGTTTGGTTTCCAGACCAAATTCTAAGGTGGTATGAAGCTACAGTAAGCCTCCATAACTCTGGATGTTCAGGACCAAAAACAGGACTTATTATTTTTGGTCTTGGAGTAGAGATTCCTTTTTCTCCCCATTTCCAAGGGTAGAAAGACTGTAATTTTTTGTGCTTAAGTTTGTCTAAATTTTCTGTTAAGTCACTATCCACAGTTGGACTCACTAGTGCACTGGGACAGGATTGAGTTTGTCCTGTGCAATCGTGGTAGAATTGACCTCGAGGTGCCCAATCCATAATAGTTCCAAATGTATTGTTTTGTAAAATCACGGCACTATCGGCTACACATTCTTCCCAAACTAAATCTCTTGTTTCTATGGAAATCTCCTTGGGGCAAGGTTTCCCTTTTGGCCTAAATTTTAATGATCTTTGATAAGAGAAGTCTTGAAAATAGTTTATCTGTGGTTTGAGTGACATTCCGCTTACCATGTGATAAGTAAATCTACAGGTGGGATTGCGAGTAGGCACCTCTACCAACCAATCTTGGATAGCAGGCATTAAACATCCTGGTGCTTTCCCTAGACATATAGGAGGATAACGATACCCAGTGGAAATATTTATCATCATTCCTTCTTCCTCCGGTTTGGCAGGGCAACGATCATCTGTGGGACCAGGTACCCACACACTATTATTAACATATACTTCAATAGGATTATCCATCCATGTCACTGCCCGAATTAAGGGCGGGAAAGGCACATAGGCCCAGTAGGTATAATTAGCTGCAGCTGCTCCTGCAGGCATGGGGAGACTTACCACCGTTGATACAACCATTAAAGCTGCAAGCAGCATTTTTTCTGAGGTTTGTGTCACCTTTGTGCTAGCTAGGCTTTTTCTAGCTAACAGTGTCAGCTTTTTTAACTGTGCCCAGGTTGGCAGTTCCTCCTTCTTGGTGCGTGGTGACTTCATCTGTTCTTTTGATATCACCACTTGATTCATCCTGTGAGTCAATGGTGCTCGATTGCGGTGTTTCCGTCTCCGTGGAGGTGCTTTTCTTTGCATCTCCGATGGGTTCATTGTAGAACTTCAAATGTCTAGTGGGTATCCAAATAGGAAGCTGATCTTCTCCTGGTGAAACACAAGCAAAGCCTCTTCCCCAGGTTATCACCTTCCCTATTTCCCATGTCTTATTTTTGTTGTCTTTCCACCAAATCAGTTTTCCTTCATGTGGGCTGTTCTTTTTACCAGTAAGATGTTGTTCTGCAGAAGTAGTAGTCTGATTTCTATAAATGTTTAAAAAATTTAAAGTATAGAGTGCTAGATTAAGCTGCATCTGAGGAGAGGCACACTCCTTACTGTCTCCCCCTTCTTTTTGTTTAACTAACTGAGTTTTGAGTGTTCTATTAGTTCTTTCTACTATGGCCTGTCCTTGGGAATTATAAGGAATTCCTGTTGTATGTGTAATATTCCACTGATTTAAGAATTTTTGGAAAGCTTTACTACAAGAACCTGGTCCACTGTCAGTTTTAATTTTTTCTGGGACTCCCATCACAGTAAAACAAGATAATAAATGTTTTTTAACATGGGAAGTACTTTCTCCTGTTTGGCATGTTGCCCATATGAAATGTGAATAAGTATCAACTGTTACATGAACATATGATAATTTTCCAAATGAAGGTACATGGGTAACATCCATTTGCCATAATGCATTGGGACACAGACCTCTGGGATTAACTCCTGCCTCTTGAGTGGGCAGGTGTAGTACTTGACACTGGTACAATGTTGTACAATATTTTTTGCCTGTTTCCATGTGACATCAAATTTGTTTTTTAACCCTGCTGCGTTTACATGAGTCAAAGCATGAAGTTCTTGTGCTTTTATGAATACAGAGGATACTAGTAAGTCAGCTTGTTTATTTGCTTTAGTTAAAGGTCCTGGTAAATTAGTGTGTGCTCGAATATGAGTAATATAAAATGGGAAATTCCTCTTTCTTACAGTTTGTTGTAACAAATTGAATAGCTGGTTTAGCTGATCATCCATGCTATATTTAATTAGAGCTGTCTCAACATCCCTTGTAGCCTGTACTACATATGCAGAATCTGATGCAATATTAACAGGTTGATTAAAATCTTCTAACACTGTAATGACTGCAACCAACTCTGCCCTTTGAGCTGATTGATATTGAGTTTTGATTATTCGCTCTTTTGGCCCTGTGTAAGCTGCTTTTCCATTGCTGGAACCATCAGTAAATATTGTCAGAGCATTTTCTAAAGGTTTATGTCTGGTAATTTTAGGTAAAATCCAAGTAGTCAATTTTAAAAACTGGAAGATTTTTGTTTTTGGGTAATGATTATCAATAATTCCCACAAAATCAGCAAGGCCAATTTGCCATGCACCAGAATCGATAAAGGCTTGTTTAACTTGTTCCTTGGTTAAAGGAACAACTATTTTGTCTGGGTCATTACCACACAACTTTATTATTCGTAATCTTGTTTGACCAATTAATGTAGCTATTTGATCCAAGCACAATGTAAAAGTTTTAATTGTACTGTGTGGAAGGAATGACCACTCCACAAGATCAGTATTTTGAACAATGATGCCTGTTGGAGAATGTGCAGTGGCAAAAATCAAAAGTTGGAGTGGGGCTAAATAATCTATTCTATTTATTTGCGCTGACTGAATTTTTTTTTCCACTAATTTAATTTCTTTTGTTGCCTCTGGGGTTAATATTCTTCTACTATTTAAATTTGGGTCTCTTCTTAGGATTGAGAACAAATTTGACATGGCATAAGTAGGAATGCCTAGAGTTGGCCGAATCCAATTAATATCGCCTAACAATTTTTGAAAGTCATTTAATGTTTTTAATGTATCTTTTCTTATTTCTATTTTTTGAGGCTTAATTTTTCTGTTTTCTATTTGCATCCCTAAATAATGAAAGGGAGCAGAGGTTTGGATCTTATCAAATGCTATTGTTAGTCCTGCGTTGGCAACCTCTGCTTGCAGAAATGTGTAACAGTCAATTAATTTGTCTCTTGTTTCTGCAGCACATAAAATGTCGTCAATATAGTGAATGATATAACAATCTGAAAATTTGTCTCTAACTGGTTGAAGGACTTGACCTACGAAAGTTTGACAAATAGTTGGACTATTAAGCATTCCCTGTGGTAAAACTTTCCACTGAAACCTGGTGGCTGGTTCTTTATTATTTATGGCTGGTATAGTAAAGGCAAATTTTTCACAATCTTGTTTTGCCAGAGGAATGGTAAAAAAGCAATCCTTCAGATCAATTATAATTAAAGGCCAGTCTTTTGGGATCATGGCCGGGGAGGGCAATCTAGGTTGGAGAGGCCCCATGGGTTGAATTACAGTGTTTACGGCTCTTAAGTCCATTAACATACGCCATTTGTCTGATTTTTTCTCAATTACAAATACAGGAGAATTCCAGGGTGAGAATGAAGGCTCAATGTGTCCCTTTTCTAATTGTTCCTTTGCCAATAAGTGTAAAGCCTCCAGTTTTTGCTTTGGTAGCGGCCACTGATTTACCCATACCGGTTTTTCTGTTTTCCAAGTTAATGGAATGGGTTTAGGAGGCTCTACAGTGGCCGCCCCTAAAAAGGATACCCTATTCCTTTTTTTCTTGATTTTTTTTAGTCTCAATTGGGACTTTAATGACATTTTCATTTTTTCCTAATCCCTTTCCTGGTATATATTTCATTTTAGTCATGATTTTTTGACTTGTGGGGCTGTATAATGGAGCAGGCATAATAATTTCTGCACCCCATTGTTGTAACAAATCTCGACCCCATAGATTAACAGGAATTGAAGTAATCATTGGCTGAACAGTACTTTCTTGATTATCTGGCCCTAAACAATGTAAAATCATTGTACTTTCATACACTTCTGAAGCCGTGCCTACGCCGACAAGTCTTGCAACAGCCTTTTGTTTAGGCCAATTTTTTGGCCACTGATTTAAAGCAATGACAGAGATATCTGCTCCTGTGTCTACCAACCCTTCAAACTGTTTTCTTTGAATAATGGCCTTACACACAGGTCTGCTATCAGAGACCAGACTTGCCCAATATGCAGCCTTTCCTGCTGGATCAGTGCTTCCAAACCCTCCTGTTCTTTTTATTTCACTGTTTCCAATTTTAATATAAGGTAGGAGTAATAATTGAGCGATCCTGTCTCCTGGACTGGCACTCCAAGGAATTGAGGAACTAATAACCAATTGAATTTCGCCTTCATAGTCTGAATCAACCACACCAGTATGAATTTGAACTCCTTTTAGATTTAAACTTGATCTTCCTAAGATTAGTCCTACAGTCCCCTCAGGCAATGGGCCGTATACCCCTGTGGGGATTTTTTGTGGAGGCTCCCCTGGAAGCAGAGAGACTGCTTGTAAAGCACATAGATCTACTGCTGCACTGCCACTTGTGGCGGGGGATAATTGCTGTATTGTGATAACTGGCTCATTTCCTGAGACACTTGCGATAGTGGGGGTTGTTGTTCCTGAAAGCCCTGAGGAACAAAGGGTTGAATTTTGAATGCCCCAGTTTGTTGCGGGGCCTGAGGCTGGCCCCTCCTCTCGTTTCCCGACAGTGGTTGCCCATTTTTATCAAATTTAGAACGACATTGATTACTCCAATGTTTTCCCCTTTTACATCTTGGACATAGGCCAGGTGGCCCTTTATCTGTTGTAGTAACTTGAGTAGTTACATTTTGTTTATTTGTGACTAGGCAATTCTTTTTTAGATGACCAATTTGACCACAATTATAACATTTTCCCTCAAATGTTTTCACTTGTCTTCCTAAAGCAACTCCTGTGATTGCCTGAGCCATAAGCATAGCTTTATGCATAGCTCCTCCAATTCCATCGCAGGCTTTAACGTACTCTGAGATTACATCTGATCCTGCGGGAACCTTTCCTTTTAACGGCTTAATGGCTGATTGACAATCCGGATTGGCGTTTTCATATGCCATTAACTCCACTATGACCTTACGGGCATTCTCGTCGGTAATTGACTTTTGAGCAGCATCTTGAAGTCTTGCTACGAAATCTGGGTAGGGCTCTTTACAGCCTTGTCTTACTGTATTAAAGGAAGGGCAGGCAGTTCCTGGGTCTTGGATTTTTTCCCAGGCCCTGAGGCAGATAGCCCTGATTTGCTCAATGGCCTCATTTGGCATTATTGCTTGTTGGTCAACAGTGCTCCAATTTTGACCTATTCCTAATAATTGATCTGCATCTATGTTAATTGGAGGATTGGCAGTCCTATTTCTTCGGACCTGCACTTGTGCCCCATCAATCCACCAAGTCTTAAATTGTAAAAATTGAGAGGGTGAAAGTGAGGATTTTGCCAGAATCTCCCAATCATAAGGAATGAGTCTATGTCCATGAGCGATGGAATCTAATAATGTTCTCATGTAAGGAGAGTGGGGTCCATACTGTTTTACTCCTTCTTTCATTTCTTTTAGCATTTTTATAGAAAAGGACTGATATCTGGCTTCAGCCACAGGAGGCTCTCCCTCTTGGGCCCCTTCTCCAGGTGGTCTTGCTTCTAATATTACTGAGAATTGCCACACCTCAATATCTCCCTGTTTTCTTGCCTCATCAATAATTTTATGTATTGTACTACCCTGTGTACTGGGCGGTGCTATAGGACTAAGTCTCATGGTGGGCGACTGAGGATATGGCGCCCTGCCCTGTGGCACTGGAAATGTTCCTGGCTGTCCATACAGATTTTCTGGGGGCTGCCAATACTGCAGTTCAGCTGGCGGCCAGTATTGATAGGCTACTGGCTGCTGGATCTTACTTTCTACCTGCTGATATTGTGGACACTGTATTTGGATTGGCATTGCCATGACAGAGACTCTATCTTTCTCTATTTGATCTTCTTTTGGAGTTTGTACTTGTTTAACCTGCATTTGAGGTTCTAAGGTTGCAGGCATCTGAGCTGTTGTAAGAGGAGTTGGCCATCGTGGTTTAGACTCTGATGGCTCTGCTAATTTTGGATCCTTTTCCTCTAATTTTAACGTTTCAGGATATATTACCTCCTGTAATTGATTGTTGTCAACATTTTGCGTTGACCGAGCCATTACCGGCTCTGCTACACATTCACAGTGTGAACTTTCTTTTCCTTTCCGGGATTCTATCCCTGCCTCTTTTTCACAATCTACTGCACAGCTTTTAGGGACATCAGAAACTGGAACGCTATCTTCTTCTGTTTGCAATGGTTCTAAAGCTACTTTAATAATGACCCAATCATTCCATACTGTAAGTGGGATGATTTTACCTTCCCTACTTGCTTGTTTTAATTCTTTGCCAATTTTTTCCCAATCTTTTAGATCTAAAGTTCCCTGTTCTGGAAACCATGGACAAAACCGTTCTATTGTTTGAAAGAGCGTATTTAGATTTTTGGTAGACACTTTAACTCCCCCTCTTTTTAAGAGAATTTTTATAAAGCTGCGATAAGAGGCATATTTACTTTTAGTTTGCCCCATTGTTTCCCTAGGTTCTTCGGAGCGCACAAGCTTACCGCAAGGCTGACTGTAGAGTACTCGGGAGTGTCTCGTCGACTTGTCCTCAATGACCACGCTCCAGCGTACCTTCACCTTAGCAAAAAGCTCCCACGTTGGACGCCAGATGAAGGGGTGGCCTGCCCCTCCACACCTGTGGGTGCTTCTCGCTAGG
>NW_022324083.1:0-36433 GCF_002776525.5 Piliocolobus tephrosceles
AGAGTGCAGTGGGCCAGGATTGTTTTCACCACCTACATTTGCAGTCATTGTGTTTCAGGAATGAATCTGTGGTCTCTTTCTACCCAAAGGACAGCCGATGTCCAAATCCACCTCTTTCCCATGAAAAGTGAGGAGCAAAGAGAGGCCTCTGTTAAGGGTCTCTGGGAACTGCAAGGAGAGCAAAGGATGAGGTTTGTGAACAGGAAGGAAGTGACTGTGCCACGCTGTGGCTAAGCTGCTGGCACAGAGATACACGGCCGAGTCCCGCTCCTCTGTTCGCTGGATCGTCAGAGTGGAGACAGATCCCTCAGGCCTCTCTGCAGAGAACCGATCATTGGGCAGCCCTGATTTGTCTGGTTGAGCTTCATAATTGAAGTAAGTCAGAAACTTTGGGCCCTGCCCCAGGGCCTGTTGGTACCAATAGAGGGCTGCATGACCCGAAATTGGATCACACCTGAGAGCTACATCCTGTCCCTTCTTTGTGACTTTGTACCTGGGAGACTGTGAGACTCCAGCACCCGTGTAATCTGTGGAAATAGAATTTGGCAACAGAATAAGGAAAACATTTGTAGTCATCACACACACACACACACACACACACACACACACACACACCTACATACAGAAAAAAAAATGACACTACTTTGTGTTCTGAGGACTCACCTGTCCCTAGGAAACCCAGGACCACCCAGCAGAGGAGCCTGGTGCCCATGGCAGGGTCAGGCCAGGACGGGGACATTACCAGATCAGTGTCACTGTGAGCAGGAGCAGAGGATGATGGACGTCCTTGTCCCCACAGGGCAGTTCCCACAGTGACATCACTTCCCCTCTCAATCCCCAGGACGTCAGGGTCACAGTATTTATATTAGAACACACTTGGGTGACGCTGTAAATATTTACAACCTCTGTTTTAACAGTATCAATGCATGGCTCATCGCTTTGGGCTCTAGAGCTGTCTGGACTCGGAGGCCTCACACTGCATCTCTGATTTCATCTTATCCTACAGCCGCTCCTCTGTCTGCTGGGCATGTCCTGTAGGATGCGCCAACACTGTCCCCAGCATAGGGCACAAAGAGGTGAGCTCATTGTCTTTCCTGCAAGTCAGGGTCCCCTCTGCCATCCGCTTTCATGTCCCAGACTCCTCCGTTCCCCCAGTCACTGATGCCCAATGGGACTGTCCCATCACATGGGTTCCCTCATGAACTGCCCTCGTGCCTTTCTTCTGGGATCACTTCCCACCTTTGTTAACTGTAACTCAGAAAAGATACCCATAGAAAATCATCTCAAGCACAGAGTGACTTACTAATGCTCATCTATTCCATGCCCTGGACTGGGTAACTGGGAACTTCCATATGAAAAACACCAGGACCTAAAGTTCTAGCATCTAAGATTTGTTTTACCATTGTCCAATTTAAGACTCTGATGGAAGAAAAGTACTCAGTTTACTGTTTAGGTCCAATATATACAAATAAAATTAACATTCTTTACTCTGAAATCACATGTTCTCCTTTGAGTAAGTTAAAAGGTCACACAAATCATGAATTAAACCTACCAGGCTAGAGTGGGCCAAAAGAAGACAGAGCTTTTTTCTGGAAAGTCTGTTTCTGGGGTTGGTCAATGTGGTGCAGGAAGGAGGCGGGCATGCGAAGTGTTTTTCCTTGTTGGAAGATGCCGGAATGTGTGATATCCTGGGTACTCAGCTGATCTGGGAGAAAGGGTGGTAAGGCGTGTAATACGACGGACCAATTGTTGTCAGCAGGATTGTCCTAGGAAATTGTCTTTCAACCATCTGAGACATGTTTTCGGCTCTTTGGCCCTCTCTGCTCTGTCCTGTTTGGGGGCCAGGTCTGTACATGGAGAGAAGGTATCTCTACCACACAGTATTATTGCCGTCTTCACAGAAATGCAGGGCAATTTCTGCAGATCTGAGGATTTCACTTTGGGTTTGCCATCAAATCATTGAGCTGATCAGCTACAAATTCATGAAGCACATTTCTCACACTGCAGAGCTCAAAGAGAGACCAGAGCACTTGCTTTGGTTATAAAAGAACTGGGTCCAGGAAGGCAGCAAGAGGTGAGCTTCCCTCCCTCTCCACAGGTCACTGCACTCTGAGCAGGAGTCTGATGTCCCAGCAACTCCAGCAGGAAAGAAGCTCAGGAAGGAGACAGAAGCAGGAGGCAGAGCCCTGCCTCTGGGTGGAGTGAGATTTCAGGCACAGGATTAAAAGAAAAGTTAGTAGCCAGCGTCTAGAACATCTACATACAAATTGTGTCCACATTCACCTGGGCAGCACAGGTGTCCCCCGGAGAGGAGTCCACGGACCATGGCAGGTTGAGATAGTTGTTGATCTGGTGCCTAATCTGGGAGAATCCCTCCTGTGCTGGATTGTATTAAGTCAACTTTGCAAAGGTAAGAGTCTGACTTTCCCACAATGCCATTTCTCTTATTACTCTGGGTTAGAGATGGTCAAAGATACATTGGGTAAAATTTAGAAGATGGATATAAAACAGTCACTATAACAACTGGCAGGTCATTGTGGTCAGACAGTGAGAGTCAGTGCCCATCAGATACAGAGGCATCCAACAGACCTTGGAAGTCCAGTTCATCTTCCCAAATGCTGGCCAAGAGCAGCCAGGCTGCCCCCAGTGTTTGACAGTGCACCTGCAGGCGTGGCCCCCACACAGAGGGAACAGCTTCCCCAGAAGCAGGTCTCCTTGGCCTTTTCCTGTACTCCCAGCTCAAGGTCCCACTGCATGGCCTGGCATGCTCTGATCCTCATGTCCCTGCCACTGCAGCCTGTCCTGCCCAGACCTCCAGAAGCCCTGGCTACTGACTGGCTCCTTCACCTTCTGACTTCTCTCCTCAAGACCTTGTCTTCCTCAGCTCCTCCCACATATGCGTAAAGTCTAATTCTGATCATAAATCTCTTACACTCTCAAACTTGTAGTAGCCCTGTTTTATTGATGCAAACATAATGGAGATTTTCTTACCAGAAGTGGTTTCAAGGAACAACCTTTAAGGATGGAATTCTAGAGGTAGATCTCTAATCTGTCTCGATTTGTTGTGGGGAAAGACCCTGAAGGAGAGCACAGAGACCTGCAGGAGGTCGGGTGCTGCAGCCACAAGAGGAAGCCTTGAGCCATGTGTGGACACCATGATAGTGATTCCCCGCCAATTTCCAAGACTGACCTGAGCCCAGCAATCAAAGGGGTGGGCTTTTTTTACTTAATGCTAGATCTCTGCCAGGTTACAGTAGATGTAGTGTGTTCCTACTATTGGTTCATCCACCCACTCATCACCCACTCAGCCTGTCATTCACTCATCCGTTCTCTGTGAAATGGGTCTCCCCACATGTCAGGCACCGATATTGGTAAATGCAGCAGGTACAGCCTTAGCTCTCATGGGCTAAAAAATTAACCACAGAGACCGGTCGTGGTGGCTCACGCCTGTAATCCCAGCACTTTGAGAGACCGGGGATCATGAAGTCATGAGATAGAAACCATCCTGGCCAACATGGTGAAACACCATCTCTACTAAAAATATAAACAAGAATTAGCTGGGCGTGATGACACATGCCTGTAATCCCAGCTGCTCGGGAGGCTGAGGCAGAAGAATCACTTGAATCAGAGTATCAGAGTTTGCAGTGAGCAGAGATCATGCCACTGCACTCCAGCCTTGCGACAGAGTGAGACTTTGTCTAAAAAACAAAAAATAATTGGGGGGAGCACAAAAATAATCAGATAAGTATCTGAGAAAGCCCAAGTGTGCTAAAGGTTAGTAACAGACATGATTCTATGAGAGCTTAGGAGAGGAAAGTTGATCTCAGCTGGGAGGGGGGGGATTGCTTCCCACAGGAGGGCTGATCATGCTGAGATCTGAAGCACAGGTAGGAGCTGGCCACTAGAGAAAGGAAAGCTCCAGCCCAGGGCAGAGAAAATGGCCTTTGAAGTCTCTGTGATGGGAAGGAAGGAGTCACAGAAGAGGGGTTCCCCTCATGGCTGAAGTAGAGAGGAGCGGGGAGGTGGGGGTGGAGAATGACTGCTGAGATGGGAAAGGTGGGCCACAGGAGGGTGGGGAGTGGGGGAAACCCTGGAGAGAGGAAGCAACATGGTCACCAGGGAGAGACAGGAGTCTAGATGGATCTGAAATGTAAATCCTGTTTCATCCTGGGAGCCTCAGACTCAGGATGATGAGTTGAAAAGTAGGAGCTGGGGGAGCCCTGGCCCAACCCCTAAAGGACAGCTTGGAGGATAGACCAGAGAGAGCAACAAAGGAGACATCTGAGGACCGGGGATCAGCCCAGGCCTGCCTGAGACTGCCTGCAGAGGCACCTGGCACAGAGCGAGGCTCATACTATCTGGGCCAGTTGGGGCCACTTGGAGTTCCAAGGTTCCTGTTCCAGAAAACTCTGCCCAGGTCATCCCTGAGTCTTGGGTTGGGGAGGAGGGCAGAGCCTCCCTGCTTTCATGTGCGGAGAGGAGACAGCCTTGTAACGCTGTGGAGTAACTGCTGGCACAGAAGTACACAGATGTCTGGGAGGGAGCAGCCGACTCCAGCCTGAGCAGGAAATACTCTGTGTTTATTCTGGAGACATTGTAGCCATTGGAGTCTTCTCCTTTGGTAGTGATACCAGCAGTAATTGAGTAATAAATCAGTCTCAGCCCCATGCCTGGGTCTTGTCGATACCAGTACATGTAGTCATGGTTCATATCCTGGGCACACTGCATGGTCATGCTCTGTCCTGTCTTCAGGACCTGGAATTTTGGGGTCTGAGTGACACCAGCATTCACTAGACCTGCAGAGAAGAACAAAGCTGATGCTGTAGCCCCAGTGGAAAGGGGCTGGGCCTTGAAATCCACACAAGGGTCCCTGCCCAGGACCCACCTGTCCACAGGAGAGAAAAGGCCACACAACACAGGAGGTCAATGCTCATGGCAGGTGCTACAGGACGGAGGGGTCTTCTGGTTCTGTGCATTGATGAAAGGGCAACAGGACTCTCAAGGGAGTCATTCTGAGATGTCATTCTCCCTGCCTGGGCCCCAGAGCCTTCTTGTCAGGAGAGACCACGCCCATTCCCCAGATGGTCAAATTCAAGATGAATGCACCAGTGAACAGCTGAGGATGAGAAGGACACATTTGTCTGAATTGAATCAAGTCTACAAGATTTTCATGACTTTTTGTGAACAGTTTGTAACTCAATGTCAATTTTATTTCTTCAATAATATAATAAATAGCCTGGTGTTAGTTACCTACATAGTGCTGTAGTCTAGAGTCTTAAGGAAACTCCTCATGTCTTCCTGGTGTTTTGGATTCCTGTGTTCCAAATACTCTTTCAAGTATCCTTTTCTAATTTGGTTAATTGACCATAATCCTGTTTAAAATCCTTTGTCTATATTGGTTTTCTCTGTTATCAAGTTTCCAAATCCCAGGGGCAGGCTCATCAACATTGGACAAGTTTTGCTCTGTTTCTTCTCAATTCACTGACAGATGGGACTCCTGACAAACCCAGCTGAGCACCTTCAGCTCCACCCAGGGCTCTTGCTTTCCTTGTCTGGGGTGAGACCACAGCAGACAGACCCACCTCACGCTGCTGACTGCCCTCTCTGTGTGGATGATGGTGACCACCCAATGCTGCCCATGATCTGTGGACACAAAGGTGGCCTGATGCATGAGGGACTTGGGGAGAGAGGGCCGACTTTAGGGTAAGGAAGAATGCTCTGTTTTTATGTGAGATGCCATCTTTCATAGGGAATATCCCTTCGTGCAGGATTACTGCCATTAATTTAGTAATAAATAAATTTTAGTAATAAAAAGGAGCTCTAATAACCTATCTCGTGATTCCTCCAGGGTTTCCCAAGTTTTCCCTGGGGGTTCTCCTTGTCTATTTTCTGAGCTCATCATCTTCTTCTAGACCCAGCCAACACCCTTCCCCCAGGTCCCTCTGTCTACTGAACCAAGCAGCAGGGATTGATTCCTTCTGGCTCCCCTCATTTCCATGGTTGCTTAATTATGGGTGGGGTGGTTTGGGATGGCACAGGGCAAAACAACATCAAGGGCATTATTCTTCCTAGGGCTCTGATTCACTCTCAGAACTATATGCTTCATGGTAGAACCTCATGGTACTTATCACATGTGGATCAACAACCCCCCATCCTCACCTCTCAGCTTACCACCAAGTCAGAGACTCTTTGAGTAGAAAAGGCCTTAGAAATAATCTTATTTCCATTTCCAGGTGTGCTTTGTAGGGTGAACTTGTTACTAACACAGCAATTTGTCCTTAATTTCCAAAGAAATCACTCCCTCAGGTGTGCATCTGTGCTGAGACCTAAAAAATCCATTAGGAGAAGGAGCAGGGTTGCATCACAGCTTCACAGCTTACAATTTGATATTACATGTCCTTTGTCTTGGACATCCTGCGGCCACTCTGCCATGCTCCCAACTGGCCCTCCCCACTGACTGTGCTTTCTTCTCTGCTGATTCAAAGAAAGTAAGATCCTCCTAATTTTAGAATGCAGGAACATTTACCAATTTCTGCCCCACGAGAGTCTCTCTTTGAACTCTGAGATATTTATTAAACAAACTCTGACTCCATTGGCCGTGCCATTTTTCGCTTCGCCACCAGTCTTCACAAGGTAAAGGAGACGTACTGATGTTTACTTAACCTTGAAAATAAATTATCCCACCTTCCAACTACTTACAAAGCAAAACTGGCTAAAATCAGATGAGATTCTAGTTAATATTGTTTTCCTCTACATTTCACATATAGGAAGTGACCACTTAGTTGGTTCTCCTCCCTCCCTCATTTTAACAACAGCCCCTCCCAGAGCTCCCTGGCCTAGTTTATCTACATCAGAGTCTCTGCTACATCTTGTGGTGGGAATAGTTTTATCAAAACTCAGATCTTCTGGTTCCAGGCCACTAATCACTTACCCACTCTAGTACCTCGCCACTGCCAACACCATGATGCATGTCCCTGTAGTGCTATAGGGTACACAGAGTCTCTTAACCCTGGTGTCTGATTTAAAGACAACCCCAGATGGTTCTAGACTTCCCCTCCCTCAAACTCCAGTGACCCATCTATCAAGTCCACATGGAAACAAGATGACTGCCCTCCATCTGGCTCCACCATTTATTAGCTCTGAGACCATGGGCAAGGCTATTCATTAACCTTCCTGGACTCTAGCCTCGTCTAGAATCATCTATAAAACAAGACTAACATTCCTCTCAATGCTTTACACACATGAACTGAGATACTGTGTAGCATCTTGTAGGTTTGATAACAGTCTATCCTTTTATCCCTTCCTGTCTCCTCATGCAGGAGAAACCAATGGAGCTCTTACACTGGCCCTGCTAGGACTATGAGTGATGGAAAAGCTGGAATCATCAGCTGAGTGCTGGGGTGAGGAGAACCTAGAAGCGTAAAGATGCCATTCAGTCACTTTAGAAAAGATCTGGCAGAATTTAGGAATCAGGCAACAGGGCACGAGTGTACCTGTCTGCCCTCATTATGCAATGTGAAGCAGCTAATAGAGCAAGTTAGATCTATATCAACCAATCTGGAACAATAAAGACCAAGGTATATTAACAGAAAAGAGTGTGCATGTGGCAGGTAAAGTGTACAGGTGAAACCATTTTCTGTAGGTGTACTTGGGTAGAAAGGTATGCATGAACACAGAAAAGAAGGGTGAAAAGCAGCAAACCAGAGTGTTCATATTGGTTACCAATGGAAGGTGGGATTGGATTCGAGAGCATTATTGACATTTTCATTATATATATTATTTAATTTGGTTATTAAAAAATCTTAACGACATGCAAGCTTTAAGTTTACACTTTTCATCAGGTGTCAGAATTTGTAGTGTCTAAACGGGCAAAGTACAGAAAACTTCTGTTTATGGAACTCCCTACAAAGGCCCATTTATTTTTTGTAATAAACTGAGGATAAAGTGTGCTTTGTAAAAACACACGAGCTCCTGGTAAACATAGCCAGTCTCTGACTGCTGAGAAGGGTGAGCATCGAGATCGACACATTTGATGGTGAGGTCGGTTTTTGCTGATTATGAACTAATAAGGCTTCTACCTCTGAAAGCCTGATCACCACGGGGAAATGGGGGATCTCACTCCTTGTTCTAGAACAGGTTTGAATAGCCCCCTGATTGGAAAAGGAAGAGAAATGAGCCCCCTCTAGTGCCTGCATTTCCAAACTCAGTGAGAGCTGGTTTCCAGTTATACATTGTTCAAGCTTTAGAAATGCTCCTTGTTTCTGATCCAAGTAGCAGTATTATTACAATGTCGATTGTAATGATATTCCAGCATTTATCAACAGCACACAGCTTTCTCAAATACAGCTTTAGTGAGTGGGTTGAAGAAAATGCTTTCCTTAGGGAAGATTTTCTGACTTTGGTCTGCAATTATTAAAAATAGCTAGTCTATTTTTGGTCTTTATTGCCTAAAGAGTTAAAACTGCATTTGTCTTTAAAGCATTAATGTAAATCATTCTGGCAAAACTGGGGCTTCGGTCTATCTGTGGGCCATCCTCAGTGATTGTATATTGGATTATTTCCACCCAGGATGACTCTCACGATTCCTCAGGGACTAACGCATAGCCCCGCTCTGTAAATGGAGCCTCTGCCTCGCAACCAGCCTTTCCTGACTGGTAAAGGCGGGGAACAAGCAAAGGTCTCTGCTCAGCGCCCTGCACCAAAATCAGGTGTAGGCTGGAGGAAGCTGGTGACCATGAGCTCTGTGTCTCTGGCATTGCCCACCAATTCATGTAAATGGACACCCATAATATGGCTCAGTGTATCAGGCACCGTGGCCTCAAAGCCACCCAAAGGGATATTTGTGCCTTAGGAAAACTCTCCCTAAGAGAATGGGGAAGCCACTTGTTTTCTTCTCCATCACCTTTTAATGCCAGTGTTTGACATTATGTTTCTGATCACTCTCTCAGAGTCATTAGGTGCCCTGTGTCTGGGAGACTCCCAAATCCAGGACACCTGTGAGGGACGGAGATTGAATGAGGAGACAAGCCAGGAGGGTGATGGGCAGGTAGGAAATTCAGTCATGTAGAAAGGCTTGGGATCCAGTGACTCATCCATGACAGGGATTTCTCATGTTTCCAGAACTCATTTGATCCTAGGAGATGAAAGGATAGAGTTTCCCATTTAATGTTTCCAGACATCTATGTGGGAACTCAGAGGGCCTTTCAATATCTGTTGTTTATTCTTTCAAGATTGGTCAGTGGCACCTGGAACCGCTGTTGGTACTGACAATAAAATGGGGAACAAAACATCCACAATTTGTAAAACAATGCATTTTACAGTCTAGAATGCAAGAGAAGTGTTAATTAAATAGTCACACAAAGTCAGGGAAAATGACTATGGTGCTAAATCTATGAATATTAATATATATTATAAGCTGTGAGCATTTACAATAAGGAGGTACAGCCTAGGAAAACTGTTGAAGGAGTGTCTCCCTAAGGATGGTGGTAGATAAACTGAGATCTGGAGAAAGAACAAAAAAGAAGAGACTTGTGTTGACACAGAGAATACAGCATGGAGTGGAAAGGCCTTTGGTGGGAGGAGCATGACACATGAGGAATGGTCTGAACTGAGGGATCTGTGGTTGACTTGGAGGTGAGGGTGCATAGGAAGGGAGAGGACAGCTGGGAGCAGACATCACGTGGAGGAGGCTGAGGACTGACATGAGCATGGTGTGGGGAAGATGGAGTTATGAAGGCCGACAGGGAAAGAACATAGACCTGTATTGTCAATGCTGCCTGCAAATATACAATTTCAAATGAACTTTCCTTTCTGAGAGCAACTGAGGAAGAGGACTTCTGAGGCCAGAGCCGTAGGAGGGGCCTGGAAGAGAGGATGCCTCTGCTCACATCACAGTGATGTGCGTTCCCTAGTCCAGCTGAAACTGGCCTGAGAGAGAAGCTCAGCACTGGGCAGAGTTTCCTATACACAGGGCTGCTCAGAAATCTGAGGGCCCCAGCCTGGTAGGTGTTGGGGAAACTCCTATGGGACAACGTCTTCACGAGATCATGATCTCGTGAAGACAAGGCCACCTATATCTTCCACTGAACTTTGTGTGCAGAGGAAGGTGGCTGTGGGGTGAAGCCTGGTGCAAGAGGGCACAGAGGTCTAGGAGAGGCTGACACCAAGGCCATATATTTCACTTTGAGAGAAAGTTACAGACCCTCAGGGATTTCTCTGTAGTGTGGGCTGGGACGGATCAGCTGTGCACCAGCTTCAGCTCCTATTAACTCCCACACATGTAGTCATGGATGGCAGTCTCAGGCATCTCCATGCCACTTCATGTCCTGCATTTGTTCTCTGGTACCTTGGGAACTGGTTGTCCCAGCTTCTGTGAAGTTTATGATAGAAGGAAGTTGAGTGTCCAAGGAGGGACGCCAATAATGTAGACCTGAGGTAAAGGCTTAAGCTAGGGTATCGTGAGCCAAGGAAAAGGCTTTGAAGGACTCATCTGCCCCCAGGAGGCAAAAGGGCACACCACTGAGCAGTCTGGTGGCCATGGCAGGGTCAGGGAAAAATGAGGAAATTGTGGAGAGGGTTTTCAGCTTGTGCGTTGTGGACATAATTCGTGGATGTCAGTAGAGTCAATTGATGATGCCGCTGCCCCAGCCAGCCAGTGACTCTGCACTCTGCCCGCTATTCCTCCCTCTACCTGCTGCAACCTTCAACCTACAGTATAGCCATAAACCGTCACCCATGTGGTCCCTGCTCCTGGCTGTCTTTCTTCTACAAGACAACAGACTGACAAGGTTCATGCTCATTTGCGCTTCACCTACCTCTCCACCGTCAGCTCAGGGTGTCCAATTTAAGGACAGGCTATTGTTTCTTCACAGAACGTATGTGCTTCCCTCCCATTTCTAGGTCTCTATCTTGTTTCTCACGTGAGATCTATTTCAGGTATATTTATTCTTAGTGGTGAAAATCCAAACTTAAATTTTAGTAGAATAAATTGAGAAAAATATCCTTAGATGTTTATATGAGAAAGCGGTTTTTGTCTACACAAAAACAAAATTGTGTTTAGTTTTTGTTGCATTAAACTCTTTCATCAAAAAACTCCATAAAAATGAAAATATAAGCTGCAGACTGGGGAAAGACAAAGGGAATGCATATAAATGACTGTTAAAAAGTGTGAAATTTAACATTCCTCAAAGTTGCTAATGAAGAGGCCGTATTAGCGACCCCTGAAGACAACTGAATCTCTACTGCCGCCCTGCTGGTCACTAGAGGACAGTGTGAGGCTCTGACTTACTGACCAGGATGCAGAAGGTGATGATGGAGCAGGGGAGTAGGTGGAAAATGTATGGACTAGTTTGTTTCCTACTTCTGATCCTTACAAGCCAGGAGACATGGGAAAATGACTCAATGTCCCTGAGCCTTCCATCCGTAAAGGAAAAATAAGAATGTTTGATATGCAAGATTGTTGAAAGGCTTTAAGCTATATAACAAATACAAAGAATCAATCGCACATCTAGGGCTCATTGGTCACTCTTGTCCTGAAGTTACCCAGGAAGTGACAAGCTGCAAGATGATGCAGCAGAGAAGTGGGCACTCTCACGGCACAGGAAACCTGGGCTCTGTTGGTTGGGAGAGCTCTGTGCTCAGTAGGACAGAAGACATGCCTTCCAAACAACTCAAAGCTTCCCTTGAGGGAGTGAAACCTGGGTGGGGCCTGGAGCTCTCAAATCAAAGCTAAGGCAGGAAGTTTATATACAGAATGTCAGTGACTTTGCCAGGCTGTGCCAATCTGCTGGCACAGAGATACAGGGCCGAGTCCCCCACCCCCAAGGTGTTCACATTCAGCTCAGAGCTATAGTTAGGGAACTGGAGACCCGAGAATCGATCAGGGAAGTTGCCTCTTTCTCTCTCTTCCTTCTCATAATACTCAAAGATAAGCTGGGGCCCCTGACCCGGGGCCTGTTGGTACCAGGACACAGTGTTGTGCCCAGAGATAGGAGAGCATCTCAGAGTCACTTGCTGTCCTCTCGTTTTGATCAGGTGTGTGGGACTTTGGGTGACTCCAGGCTCCACAGGGCCTGTGGGAAAAGCAGATGGAGAATGAGCTCAGGAGACAGCCTGGAGGCCCTCCCCAAGGTAAAGTGGAGGACACAGGGGTGGGAAAGCTGAGAATGGGGCTGCTGTCCAGTGCACAGGACTCACCTGCTCCCAGGAGACAAAGCAGCGCCCAGCAGAGGAGCCCAGGGCCCATGGCACAGTGGGGCAGGCAGCACTGCACCTGATGTAGGGCTTGGTCCTCCTGGGGAAGAGCTGAGTGAGTTCTGGGCCTTGATTTTTCTGATGGGAGGGGTATCCTGTGATGTCACTGTCCTGTGTCCTCCCAGTGCAGCCTTCCTTAGGTCTAGTGCTCCACGGACCCTGGACTCTACCTGTCCTGCAGAGCTGGAGGGATGGGTGAAGGCAGAAGCTTCTGCGATGACACAGTTGCTCCTCTGCCTACACTGCCCCAGGCTGCCCCATTGCCCTCTCACCCTCCTCTGACCTAGTGCTGCGGTGCTCCATGCTGGAGCTCACACACCTGCCCATCAGCGGAGAGTGAGGAGCCTGTGATTAAACCTCAGCTTCCAGCTCTTCCTGGCTGTCCTCACAACATCTTTCTGATGCTAGATTCACACCAGCGTTTCTTATTATATTTTCCGGTCCCAGACAACATTCCCAGCCCCTTTCGTCAGTGGCCAGTGGTGCAGAGTCCCCAAGATTTAGTCTGTCTGATCAGATTCAAAGCAGACCTGGGTTATCTGTAAATTATTTAAGAGTACAGATTTCCCAGAAATAATTATAGGACTTTAACAGCTTACAGCATAGAGTTTGGCATATGGGAGACAGGACAGCAGAGGGAGGTAGGGTCACCATCTGTGCTGGTTTGCAAAATCTATTCCCATGGCTTCCTTCTTGCTGGGTTAAATTTCCTGGTGGCTAAAAGTAGTCACACAGTAGCCTGAATGCTTTGCCACTTAGACATTTCTTTCATTAGATATACTAGCAAATGGCTCATAATTTTTATATTCCATAAAGTTCTAAAACAGGACACAGCTTTGCCAAGGTTTTTGCTACTTATAACAAGGATGGCATTTGCTTCAATTTCTGATACCTTGTTCCTCATTTACCCCTGAGCCTTCACCAGAAGTGCCCTTTATGCTCTGTTTTCAGGAATCTTGGCTTTTGCTATTCTGCTCCTCCCAGTTCTTTCAACCTCTATCCATTAGCCACTTCCCATTAACCAAAGCTGCTTCTACATTTTCAGAAATTATACCAACAGCCTCACTCTCGGTACCATATTTTCTTTCAATTTCTTTCCTACTGCTATAGAGAAACACCATGGACTAGGCAATTTACGAAGACAAGAAGTTTATTTGGCTTTATAGATCTGGAGACTGGGAAGTCCAAGATAAAAGGGCCATAACTGATGAGGGCCTCCTGCTGTTATCCAAGGCAGAAGGAAGGGAAAGCAAGCACCCAAGTCAGAGAAAACGGCTGAATTCATCCTTTTTATCAGAAGACCATTCCCAAGACAACTAATTCACTCCCACAATAAGGGCATTGATCTCTTTCTGAGGGCAGATCCCTCCTGACCTAGTCATAGCTGTCATAATCCCAATACCATTACACTGACAAGTTTCAACATGAGCTTTTGTGAGGACACACAAGCATAGCACACACATCTACACTAAGATTCATTATTTCCACTCTTAAGTCTCTCTCTCTCTCTCTCTCTCTATATATATATATATATATATATGAAAAAAAAAAAGAATGCATATGCCCACAGGAAAGAATCCCACAATATGTTCACAACAACTTTATTCCTCATAGTTGAAGACAGGAGTAACTTGGATATCCATCAACAAAGAATGGATAAACAAGTTGTGGTATATTTACGCAATGGAATATTAGTCTTCAGAAAGAATGACCTACTGATACAACAATATGAATACACTTCAGAAATACTAATTTTGGAGAAAAACAACTCAATAAAAATATGATTCCATTATATGAAGCTCAAGAATAGACAAAGCTACTCAATAGTGATAAAAATAGAAAAGTTTTTATCCCTAAGACAGAAATTGATTGGAAAAGAGCATGAGGACACTTTCTTGAGTGATGGAAATTTTTTTTTTAATAATCATTTCAGTTACTGTTGCACTGGCGTATACATTTGTTAAAATGTATGAGGATGTCCTTGTATTAATATTTGTGTTTTACTCTCTATTAATTATACCTTAATAAAAAGTATTACTAAAAATTAAACAGCTAAATTGCATAAAAGGTGGGAGTCATATACAAATGTATGCTTGTATTCTGCACAGCCCAATTTAAAAATGAATCACACAAAAACAAGAAAAGACAGGAACACACCTATCTGTGTAAGATATGGAGAATGTGAGAAGTGCTCAGTGACTGAAATAGGCAACATTGAAATTTGGCAACAAAATAAGTTCAAGTGATGAGTGGGCTGAAAACCAAGTGAGGATCAATATCAAGGAAAGCTGTAGACAAACAAAAACTTTCTAAAAATATCTTCATATGCTCTTGAAATCACTCGGAGAAACTTGAGCTGCTATACGTTTCATAACTTGGGAAAGTGGGCATTCATCAGTCTCACAATTGAGCCTTTCCTTTAGTTTTGGCTTTCAACAGATTGGTCAATTGATGAACTGATTTTTTTGCCCAGCAAGTAACCTGCTCACCTCTTTGCGAGTGAGATCCTGGGTGACCCGGCACTCCCCCTTTGGCAGCCTCACAGAGGGGAGTTGGGCACAGCACAGACACACGGGGTTCTGTCCACAGGGGGTTGGACTCCCTGTGAAGCTCAGCTATGGACCTCCCAGTCCTGCAGTTAACGGATCCCAACTAAAGAAACCTTACCTCTAGGTGTCCGCTTTACCTGTAAGTGCTAAAGAGAATTACAGGCTGGAGAAAAATAAAATGTTTGCTCAATATTATTCTGTAATATTTTACAAGAAAATCAATTGAGAAATTCATGCATTTTCATCCAAGGCAACATCATGAGGATAATAGCTGAATTCCTTCCTTAATCTACCCTGAGAAGACGCAAACACTGCTCTATGCCCACAAATACTTTAGTAGAGATTTATTTATAGTCTATTTTCGATAATTCTACTAGTCAATTATCTTCAGGTCTAACGGCACAGTTTGATGCATCTAACATTTTCCTTCAGTAGTCTGTTTACCTAGGTGTTTTAGAACTTGTTCTCAATATTTTTTGTCCTCCGGAGAACACATACTTGGTGTCCAATGGATTCTCAGCCAAGGTGATGTTATCAGTACAACTTATAAACTTGCAGAATCCCAGATCACTCACACACGTTAAAGTTGTTGCCTGGTGAGACCTGCAGGGAAGAGGAGGTGCAGCAGAGATGCACTGGGCTCAGGGCACAGCCTGCCCCTAGCTTTCCAATGTTCCTCTGAGACATTTGCTCCCCTGCACCTGCCACTGATACCAAGGCTGCCCAGCAAAAATTCTTCAACTTTATTTGTCATTAAAGATTAGAGGGACTTCCCGCCTCTTGCACAGCTGTAGTTAGCCTAGCAATAACTGAAAACTGCTGCAGCATCTGCATAATATTAGATCCAAGCCCTAATTTTTCTAAACCCTTTCCCTCCTGGACTGCTCTCCCAGACTCCCCAGAGCCCTTTCGATCTCAGCGGACCACCGTGCCACCTTGTGGTCAATAAGTGAAGTTTCATCATTGTTTATTCTGCAATGGCCCAAGGAATGCTGGGAAGTGTCTGTAGCGTGAGCTACCAGAATATTCCAGAAGTGCCATCCCGCAGGTGTTATGAGCAGCTTCCCTCAATCATCATACCAACACTAGTTCTAACCCTGATTATTGCTTTCAGTTACCAGTCTTAATATCCCACCTTCATTCTGAATAACTCTTATCACGTAGCTCCAGTTATAGTCTAATTTTTTCTCCCTTAAAACTACCATCTAATGAAAGAGGAACAGAATGAGAAGAATGAAGGGAAATAATACTTGGTTTTAAATAGTAAGAAAACACAGACGTTGAGGTATAAAGAGATTATTTAATCTGAACCACTAAAGATATACGAAAATATCATCCACAAATGACAATGTTACCCCAAAAGTATAGATCAGCAAAAGATGAAGTCAAATGTCTATTAATAAAAAATAAAATTGAAATATATAAAATGAGACCTCTTACAAGGCAATAAGCAATGGTGGAGGAAGAAGTACCTGATGCAGAAAATAAGGATGGATATAGCTAAGACTAGCAAAGTGGCTGCTACAGGAAATGATCACTATGTACAATGCATATCCATTGATCTGAGCACCAAACAGGGAAGAGATGATTCTGGAAGAGGCAGAGGAGCAGCGGGAGATGAGGACTCTCTGGTGCTGAATAGCATCATGAGGAAGCAAATCAGCCTGGGGTCTGTGGATTAGATGACTTTGCTTTCTCCTGTCTCCTGTGCCAGCTGAACTGGGCCATTTTCCTCTCCAAGGATTTGTTCCTGCACCCTGAGTTAGATGCCCCTGGAACTTGTTCCTCCTCAGCTTCCCATGGATGAAGTCCCACTCCCTCCTTGTTGAGCACAGTCTGAAGGAGAGGTCGTGTCTCCCTCCCCTTCAATCCCACAGTACTGGGGATTGGCACAGACCTTGCAATTGGCATTGACCTCTCATGGCATGTTCACATGCCTCCTAACTGTGCCTTTTCATTTCCACTAGACTGAAAGTTAGCTGTGGGCAATGAAAAGTAACACCTTTATCATAGGATGCACGTGACTGCTCTCAAAATTATTGCTGTTTCTTTCACTGCCTTGGGTTATAGCTGAACAGGAAAAATAGGCACAATTTCTTAATGTGACTTAACCAAAAAAAACCTTCCCAAGTGCCAAAAACAATATAACTATCAAGGAATTGCTCTCCTCATTGGTGAGATGGCTAAATAAAACAAACAAACAAAACAACAAAGAAAATATTGTCAAATGCTTCAGTGGAGACCCAGAATTCCAGTCCCTCTTATAGAAACATTATTGTACGGCCTCCCTCTAACTAAGAGACAGGCAGAGCCATTCCTGTGCCCTGCACCTGGCAGGAAAGCCCTGCTGGAGCCTGTGGGGAGCTGGCAAGGATGAGCCTTGGTGATTCCACCCCCAGAGCAGAGATTCTCAGGGAACTCTGGACAACTTCCAGGGACTAAGATGGAGAATGGCCATACTCAGTCTTGGAGTGGAGAATACTTAGGGTGTGATCCTTCTCACCTCTCAGCCTAAAGTAAAACCAGAGTCATTCCTGACGTGTGGAAGTGCTTAGTTTCCAAAGCAAAATAGTCCTTGTTACAGGGTCTGTCGGTGACACAGAAGAATAGTGGGGCTATACGTGGTTCACAACCCAGAGTTGCTGCTTGGCCATCTCTGTTCCCAATGACTCCAGCATCTAAATATTCCATGTGAGGAAAGATAATTTGTAAATAATGAACAGGTTCAGTGATACCTTTAGTTACACTCAAAATAGTTGTCATGCTCCAGACTGCCATGCTTGAAGGAGACAAAGAATTACGGAGCAAGAGAATTTGGAGGTTGAATAAAAATAGGCATAATTGAGGCCCCAGAAGATGATGGATTCTCAGAGCAAGAGTAGTTAGGAGGAAAATTCTGAGTCCTTTTGGCCCCAAAAGACATGGCATAACAGGGACATCAGAAAATACTCCAGTGATGTGCTGCTAAACTGGGTGTCTGTGAAGGTGGGGGCATGGCTGGTAGCATTTCCTAATTTCTGTTTTGCCAGCATCCCCACCATGGCAGACTTCAAGCTCCCATCATGGCTTCACTCAATAGGGAGCTGCGACAATTATTTCTATTTGGTTCTTCTGAGTCACAGAAGCTGACTCTAGCACATCCCTAGACTCAAGAGCAAAGCTTTCAAAGTTCTTCAATGCTTCCTACTCAACACACTAAAAATGTGGCCACAGCAACTATAGCAAACCTCCTTATTTTCATGATAGGATCAGAGTGTGTGATCCAGGGTCTTGGAATGGGCAAAGGGACGTTTGTGCAGAGAAAGGATTTCTGAGTCCTCTCAAGCTGCCGAGATCACAGAGCAAAGAGTTATGATGGTTGGTTGGGATCTGCTAGCCTTTGACTTGAAATAATTGCAATGAAATGTTTTTCCTGCTTAACTTAAGAAAACAGAATGATTTCAATAAAGCAGAAACCCTATTCCTTCCTATTTGTTCATTAGTAACGTCTGCCGCTTGCTCCTCTTGCATGTTCATTCTCAGTATAAATTGGAAGCCCTGTTCGCTTTTATTACATGTTCTTGCACCACCGTTTACAACTGTGTACTGTGTTCTGTTCAGCCTCAGTGTCAGAGCTTGTCCACTGTTAGAGCAGCTGTCTCAGGAGTCACATGGAGGAAAGTGGCAGCAGTTAGAGAGAAGGTCTAGGAAGACAGGGAATTCCCATCTGTGCCCTGGCCTTACTCAGTCGCAAGAGACACAAGGCATCTGAGCGAGGAGCGATTTCATGACCGCACAAGAAAAAAAACGGGTCCAGAGCAACACCCCACCCGTGACCATCATTCTCTGGGGAAAGGAATTTGGTGTCTCTACCACTACAATTTCTGATCAGTGAATTTGGAAGGACTATGATGCCCCTCATAGCTATGAAAGACTCAGGCACCTCTATCATGGCTGTATCTGGGACACTGAGTCCCAGACTTGGAGAAGTGTTCTGACACTGAGGACTCTCAGAAACCCATAATTCATAATCATATCAGCTCAGACTAGTGCGTTTGATTTCATAGATACAAACTGCAGCATCACCCACAGACAGGTGGAAGATTCTATTGCAATATAATCATTGTACTTCTATTTATAGCAGGTACTAAATAATGATACATAATGTGAAAAATAAAATAAAAAGGAATAGATTCAATATTGTAAATAAAACATTTCTTGAGTTAAAGACCTTAGGAAAATTATTTCAAATCAATTGAGTTGCACAACAATGAAAACACTCAGAGTCTAAAAATCATATTTCCTAAGCGAATCAAGGTGAACTCACAGCAGTGGTAAATGCATGCTTCTGTCTATCAGGACAGCAGCAATGGCAAATTGAAACAAAATAAAGGATACTTGTGGCTTAAGGTAGACAGAAGAAATGATGTCCTCTTGTTATCGTGATTGCATTTATCAAGTAAGGACCACAAAAGTTGCACAGACCTTTACTTCAAACAGGAAGAGAGGTTTGATATGTTGTTGCAGAAACTTCCAAGGTGACAGAGATAGAAGAGGCTTCAGAAGAAAGATGTTCCTGGTGATGGAGCCTCAGACCTTCTAGATGCCCCAACATATGCAGAAGAGGCATGTTTCCTGCCCTTGACAACCTCACGGATATGGGCAGCACAGCAGCCTCCAAGACCTATAGAAGGTGCATGTCCGCCCTGAAGGCCAAGGCTAAGACCATATATGCCCTAAAGGCCAAGGGTAAGACACCCACTCCTTGCTTGGAGCAGTGAGCTGGCTCTGAGGACTCCTAGAGTGCAGTGGGCTATGATTGTTTTCACCACATACATTTGTATTCACTGTGTTTCAGGAATGAAGCTGTGGTCTGTTGCTACCCAAAGGACAGCCGATGTCCAAATCTACTTCTTTCCCATGAAAAGTGAGGATCAAAGAGAGGCCTCTATTAAGGGTCTCTGGGAGCTGCAAGGAGAGAGAAGGATGAGGTTTGTGAACAGGAAGGAGGTATCTGTGCCACACTGCAGCTAAGCTGCTGGCACAGAGATATACGGTTGAGTCCCCCTGCTGTGTAGGCAGGATCTTCAGAGTGGAGACAGATTCCTCAGGCCTCTCTGCAGAGAACCAATCACTGGGCAGCCCTGATTTGTCTGGTGGAGCTTCGTAATTGAAGAAAGTCAGAATCTCTGGGCCCTGCCCCAGGGCCTTTGATATCAATAAAGGGTTGCATGACCCGAAATTGGATCACACCTGAGAGCTACATCCTGGCCCCTACATCCTGTCCCCTCTCTGTGACTTTGTACCTTGGGAACTGGGAGACTCCAGCGTCTGTGTGATCTGTGGAAATAGAATCTGGCAACAGAATAAGGAAAACATTTGTAGTCATCACACACACACACACATACACACACACCCCTACATGCAGAAAAAAAAATGCAACTCCTTGGTGTTCTGAGGACTCACCTGTCCCTAGGAAACCCAGGACCACCCAGCAAAGGAGCCTGGTGCCCATGGCAGGGTGAGGCCAGGATGGGGGCGTTACCAGATCAGTGTCACTGTGACCAGGAGCAGAGGATGGAGGACGTCCTTGTCTCCACAGGGCAGTTCCCACAGTGACATCACTTCCTCTCTCAATCCCCAGGATGTCAGGGTCACAGCATTTATACTAGAACACACTTGGGTGAGGCTTTAAATATTTATAAGCTCTGTTTTAACATTGATGCATGGCTCATCACCTTGGGCTCCAGAGCTGTCTGTACCCTGATGCCTCACACTGCATCTCTGAGTTCATCTTCTCATCCTACAGCCTCTCCTCTGTCTGCTGGGCATGTCCTGTAGGATGCGCCAACAGTGCCCCTAACATAGGGCACAAAGGGGTAAGCTCATTGTCTTTCCTACAAGTCAGGGTCCCCTCTGCCATCCCCATTCATGTCCCAGCCTCCTCCATTCCCCCAGTCACATGTGTGCAACGGGACTGTTCCATCGCATGGGTTCCCTCAAGAACTGCCCTCAAGCCTTACTTCTGGGATCACTTCCCACCTTTGTTAACTGTAACTCAGAAAAGATACCCATAGAAAATCATCTCAGGCATAGAGTGACTTACTAACGCTCATCTATTCCATGCCCTGGACTGGTTAACAGGGAACTTCCATATGAAAAACATTAGGATCTTGGCTCACAGCAACCTCCACCTCCCAGGTTCAAGCGATTCTCCTGGCTCAGCCTCCCAAGTAGCTGTGACTATAGGTGCCCGCCACCACACCTGGCTAATGTTTTTGTATTTTTAGTAGAGACAGGGTTTCACCCTATTGGCCAGGCTAGTCTCAAACTCCTGACCTTGTGATCAGCCCGCCTCGGCCTCCCAAAGTGCTGCGATTGCAGGCAAGAGCCACTGCACCCGGTCTGACTTCACATTCTTTCAAATTTAAAAGCATAACTTATTTCAAATTGGAAATTCCCATACAAACTGACAAATGAGCTTGAAGAAGCAAATGCTCTTATGCTTGCTCAATGGGAGAATACTAGTCTATAAACCCATAGAAAACTATCTTGGGCATAGTGCGACTTACTAACGCCCATCTATTGTGTGCCCAGGACACTGGGAACTTCCATATATAAAACAGCAGGACCTAAATTTCTAGCATCAAAGATTTGTTTTACCATTGCCCAATTTAAGACACTGATGGAACACAAGTACACAGTTTACTGTTTGGGTCCAACTTACACAAAGTAAAATGAATATTCTTTACTCTGAAATCATATGTTCTCCTTTGAGTAAATTAAAAGGTGACATAAATCATGAATTAAGCCTACTGGGCTAGACTGGGCCAAGAGAAGACAGAACTTTGTTCTGGAAAGGCAAAGTTACAAATGCATGAAGCACATTTCTGACACTGCAGAGTCCAAAGGGAGACCAGAGCACTTGCTTTGGTTATAAAAGAACTGAGTCCAAGAAGGCAGCAAGAAGTGAGATTCCTTCCCATTGTCTCCACAGGTCACTGCACTCTGCCCAGCAGTCTGATGTCCATGAAATTCCATCAGGAGGGAAGCTCAGGAAAGAGATAGAAGAAGGAGGCAGAACCCTGACTATAGGTGGAGGGAGACGTTAGGCACAGGATTAAAGAAAAGTTAGTAGCCAGTGTCTGGAACATCTACATACAAATTGTGTCCACATTCACCTGGGTAGCACAGGTGTCCCCCGGAGAGGAGTCCAGGGACTGTGGAAGATTGAAACAGTTGTATGACCAGATACCTTAATCTGGGAAAATCCATCCTGTGCTGGATTGCGTTAAATCAACTTCGCAAAGACAAGATAAGAATGCCATTTCTCTTACCATTTTGGGTTAGAGATGGTCAAAGATACATTAGGTAAAATTTGTTAGATAGAGGTAAAACAGTCACTATTACACCAGGCAGGTCATTATGGTCAGACAGTGAGAGACAGTGACCAGCAAATACAGAGGCATCCAACAGACCTAGGAAGACCTGTTCCTTCTGTACCCTGTGTTCAGTTCATCTTCCCAAGTGCTGGCCAACAGCAGCCAGGCTGCCCCAGTGTTTGGCAGTGCACCTGCAGGGGTGGCCGCCATAGAGACAGAACAGCTTCCCCAGAAGTAGGTTTCCGTGGCCTTTTCCTGTGCTCCTGGCTCAAGGTCCCACTTGCATGGCCTGGCATACTCTGATCCTCCCGTGTCCCTGCCACTCCAGCCTGTCCTGCCCAGATATCCAGGATCCCTGGTTACTGACTGGCTCCCTCACCTTCTTATTTCTCTCCTCCAGACCCTCTTTTCCTCAGCTCCTGCCACATATGCATATCATGTAATTCTGATCATAAATCCATTACAATGTCAAATTTGTAGTGGCACTTTTTATTTATGCAAACCTAATGGAGATTTTCTTATCAGAAGTGATTTCAAGGAACAACCTTTAAGCATAGAATTCTAGAAGTGGATCTCTGATCTGTCTGGATTTGTTGTGGGAAAGGACCCTGAAGGAGAGCACAGACACCTGGAGGAGGTCAGGTGCTGCAGCCACAAGAGGAAGCCTTGACCCAGGTATGGTCGCCATGATAGTGATTCCCCATCAATTTCCAAGACCAACCTGGGCCCAGCAATCAAAGGGGTGGGCTTTCTTATACTTAATGCTAGATCTCTGCCAGGTTACAGTAGATGTAATGTGTTCCTACCATTGTTTTGTCCACCCACTCATCATTCACTCGGCCTCTCATTCACTCATCCATTCTCTATGAAATGAGTTTCCCCACATGCCAGGCACTGATGTTGGTAAATGCAGCAGGCACAGACTTAGCTCTCATGGGCTTAAAAATTGGGTGGAGAAGCTAGGTGTGGTGACTTATGCCTGTATCCTAGCACCTTGAGAGGCTGAGATAGGCAGATCATGGGGCCGGGAGATGGAGACCATCCTCTCCAACATGGTGAATCTGATCGCTACAAAAAACACAAAAACGAATTAGCTGATTGTGGTGGTGCACAGCTGTAATCCCAGCTACTTGGGAGGCTGAGGCACGAGAATTGCTAGAACCAGAGTCGGAGGTTGCCGTGAGCCAATCATGCCACTGCACTCCAGCCTGACGACAGAGTGAGACTGTGTCTCAGAAAGAAAAAAAAAGAAAAAAAAATGGGTGGAGCACAAAAATAATCAGACAAGTATCTGAGAAAGCCCAGTGGTGCTAAAGGTTACTAACAGACGTCTGATTCTATGAGAGCTTAGGAGAGGAAAGTTGATCTCAGCTGGGAGGGGAGGGAGTGCTTCCCGCAGGAGGGCTGATCATGCTGAGATCTGAAGCCCAGGTAGGAGCTGGCCACTAGAGGAAGGAAGGCTCCAGCCCAGGGCAGAGAAAATGGCCTTTGAAATCTCTGCAATGGGAAGAAAGGAGGCACAGAAGAGGGTCTCGCCTCATGGCTGCAGTAGAGAGGGACGGGGAGGTGAGGGGAGGAGAGACCCAGCAAGGCCTTGGAGGATGACTGCCCAGATGAGAAAGGTGGGCCACAGGAGAGACCATGTGAGGGTGGGGGCTGGGGAAACCCAAGCGAAAGGAAGCAACATGGTCACCAGGGAGAGACGGGAGTCTAGATGGATGTGAACTACAAATCCGTGTTCCACCCTGGGAGCCTCGGACTCAGTATGATGGGTAGAAAAGTAGGAGCTGGGGAAGCCCTGGCCCCACCCCAAAAGGAGAGCTCTGAGAAAAGAACAGACAGAGCAACAAAGGAGACTTATGAGGACCAGGGACCAGTCCAGGCCTGGCTGAGACTGCCTGCAGAGGCACCGGGCATAGAGCGAGGCTCATACTGTCTGGGCCACTTGGGGTCAGTCGGGGTTCCAAGGTTCGTGGTGCAGAGAACTCTGCCCAGGGCTTCCCTGAGTCTTGGGTGGGGGAGGAGGGCAGAGCCTCCCTGACTTTATGTGCAGAGAGAAGATGGCCGTGCAGCACTGTGGTGTCACTGCTGGCACAGAAGTACACAGATGTCTGCGAGGGAGCAGCCGACTCCAGCCTGAGTGGGAAATCCTCTGTGTTTGATCTGGAGACATTGTAGCCATTGGGGATTTCTCCTTTGTCAGTGATACCAGCACCAACTGAGTAATAAATCAGCCTCAGCTCCATGCCTGGGTCTTGTCGATACCAGTACATGCAGTCATGGTTCATATCCTGGGCACACTGCAGTGTCATGCTCTGTCCTGTCTTCAGGACCTGGAATTTTGGGGTCTGAGTGACATCAGCATTCCCTGGACCTGCAGAGAGGAACAAAGCTGCTGCTGCACCCCCAATGGGAAGGCGCTGGGCCTTGAAATCCATGCAAGGGTCCCTGCCCAGGACCCACCTGCCCACAAGAGAGAAAAGGCCGCACAGCACAGGAGGCCGATGCTCATGGCAGGTGCTGCAGGACGGAGGGGTCTTCTGGGTCTGTGCATTGGTGAAAGGGTACCAGGACTCTCAAGGGAGTCATTCTGAGACCTCATTCTCCCTGCCTGGGCCCCAGAGCCTTCCTGTCAGGAGAGGCCACGCCCATTCCCCAGATGGTCAAATTCAAGATAAATGCACCAATGAACAGCTGAGAATGAGAAGGACACATTTGTCTGAATTGAAACAAGTCTCCAAGATTTTCATGACCTTTTGTAAACAGTTTGTAACTCAATGTAAATTTTATTTCCTCAATACTATAATTAATATTCTGGTGTTAGGTATCTACATAGTGCTGTAGTCTAGAGTCTTAGGGAAACTCCTCATGTCTTCCCGGTGTTTTTGATTCCTGTGTCCCAAATACTCCTTCAAGTATCCTTTTCTAATTTGCTTAATTGACCATAATCCTGATTAAAATCCTTTGTCTATATTGGTTTTCTCTGTTATCAAGTTTCCAAATCCCAGGGGCCGGCTCATCAACATTGGAGGAGTCGTTTTGCTCTGTTTCTTGTCAACTCACTGACAGATGGGACTCCTGAGAAACAAAGCTGAGTGCCCTCAGCTCCTCCCAGGGCCCTTCATTTCCATGTCTGGGGTGAGACCACAGCAGGCAGAACCACCTCACGCTGCTGACTGCCCTCTCTGTTTGGATGACGGTGACCACCCAGCACTGCCCATGACTTATGGGCACAAAGGTGGCCTGATGCGTGAGGGGCTTGGGGAGAAAGGGCCGAGTTTAGGGTGAGGAAGAATGCTCTGTTTGTATTTGAGATGTCATGTTTCATAGGGCATATCCCTTTGTGCAGGATTCCTGCCATTAATTTAGTAATAAATAAAATTTACTAATAAATAAAAAGGAGCTCTAATACTGTATCTTGTGATTCCTCCAGGATTTCACAAGCTTTCCCCTGGAGTTTCTGCTTATGTATTTTCTGAGCTCATCATCTTCTCCTAGATCCAGCCAACACCCTTCCCCCGGGTCCCTGTGTCTACTGAACCAAGCAGCAGGGTTTGATTCCTTCTGGCTCCCCTCATTTCCGTGGCTGCTTAATTATGGGTGGGGTGGGATTGGGATGGCAGAGGGCGAAACAACATAAAGGGCATTATTCTTCTTAGGGCTCTGATGCACTCTCAGAACTATATGCTTCATGGTACTCTTGGCGTGTGGATCAACACCCCTGCCCCTTCCTCATCTCTCATCTGGCCACGAACTTAGAGACTCTCAGAGTAGAAAAGGCCTTAAAAATAATCTTGTTTCCATTTCCAGGTGTGCTTTGTAAGGTGGAGTTGTTATTAATATTTAACGCAGCTGTTTGTCCTTCATTTCCAAAGAAATTACTCCCTCAGCTGTGCATCTGTGCTGAGACCTGAAAATCCATTAGGAGAAGCAGAAGTTTGCATCACAGCTTCACAGCTTCACAGCTTAGAATTTGGAATTACGTGTCCTTTGTCTTCGACATTCCGTATTCCCAACTGTCCCTCCCCACTGCCTTTCCTTCCTTCTCTGCTGATTCAAAGAAAATAAGATCCTCCTAATTTTAGAATCCAGAAAGCTTTACCAATTTCTGGCCCATGAGAGTCTCTCTTTGAACTCTGAGTTATTTACTAAGCAAACTTTGACTCCATTGACCGTGCCATTTTTCCCTTCCCCACCAGCCTTCATTAGGTAAAGGAGCCATATAGATGTTCACTTAAACTCAAAAATAAATCATCCCACCTCCCAACTGCTTACAAAGCAACACTGATGAAAATCAGATGGGATTCTACTTAATATGGTTTTCCTCCACATTTCATGTGTAGGAAGTGACCACTTAGTTTCTTCTCCCCCCTCCCTCATGTTAACAACAGCTCCTCACAGAGCTCCCTGGCCTTGTGTGTCCACATCAGTGTCTCTGCTACATCTTGTGATGGGGATAATTTTCTCAAAGCTCAGATCTTCTGGTTCCAGGGCACTAACCACTTACCCACTCTAGTACCTGCCCACTGCCAACACCACGATACTTGTGCCTGCAGTGCTATAGGGTACACAGACTCTCCTAACCCTGGTGTCTGATCTGAAGACAGCCCCAGATGGTTCTAGACTTCCCCTCCCTCAAACTCCAGTGACCCTTCTCTCAGTTCCACACAGAAGCTAGCTGACTGTCCTTCATCTGGCTCCAACATTTATTAGCTTGGAGACCATGGGCAAGGCCATTCATTACCATTCCTGGACTTTTGCCTCATTTAGACTCATCTACAAAACAAGACTAAGATTCCCCTCAATGCTTTATGAGGATTAACTGAGATATTGTGTAGTCTCTGGTAGGTTTGATAAATGTCTATCCTTTTATCCCTCCCTGTCTCCTCATGCAGGAGAAACCAGTGGGGCTCTCACACTTGCTAGGACTATGAGTGATGGAAAAGCTGGAATCATCAGCTGGGTGCTGGGGTGAAGAGAACTTGGAAGCCAAAAGAGGCCATTCAGTCACTTTAGAAAACATCTAGCAGAATTTAGGAATCAGATAACAACACGAGTGTACCTGTCTACCCTCGTTGTGTCATATGAAGCAGGTAATAGTAGCAAGTTAGATCTATATCGAAAAATCTGCAACAATAAAGATCAAGTTATGTTAACAGAAAAGAGTGTGCAGGTAAAGTGTACAGGTGAACCCATTTTCTGTAGGTGTACTTGGGTAGAAAGGTATGCATGAACACAGAAAAAAGGCATGAAAAGAAGCACACCAGAGCCTTAATATTGGTTACCCATGGAAGGTGGGATTGGATTTGAGAGCATTATTGACATTTTCAATATATATACATAGATATAATTGAATTTGGTTATTAGAAAATCTTAACCACATGCAAGCTTTAAGTTTATACCTTTCATGAGGCATCAGAATTTGTAGTGTCTAAATGGGTAAAGCACAGAAAGCTTCTGTTTATGGAACCCCCATAAAGGCTAATTTATTTTTTGTAATAAACCGAGGATAAAGTGGGCTCCGTAAAAGCGCACGAGCTCCTGGAGAACACAGCCAGTCTCTGACCGCTGAGGAGGGTGAGCACTGAGGTCGACACATTTGATGGTGAGGTTGGTTTGTGCTGATTATGAACTAGTAAGGCTTCTGCCTCTGAAAGCCTGATCACCATGGGGAAGTGGAGGATCTCACTCCTTGTTCTAGAACAGGCTTTGAATACCCCCCTGATTTGAAAAGGAAGAGAAATGAGCACCCTCCAGTGCCTGCTTTTCCAAACTCAGTGAGAGCTTGTTTCCAGTTTTACATTTTTCAAGCTTTGGAAATGCTCTTTGTTTCTGATCCAAGTAGCAGTATTATTATGATGTTGATTGTAATGATATTCCAGCATTTATCAACAGCACACAGCTTTCTCAAATACAGCTTTAGCGAGTGGGTGGAAGAAAATGCTGTCCCTAGGGAAGATGTTCTGACTTTGGTCTGTTTAAGGTTCAGTTATTTAAAATAGCTAGTCTATTTTTGGTCTTTCCTGCCTAAAGAGATAAAACTGCGTTCATCTTTAAAGCATAGATGCAAATAATTCTTGCAAAAGTAGGACTTCGGTCTTTCCGTGGAGCATCCTTAGTGATTGTATATTTGATTATTTCCACCCAGAATGACTCTCACAATTCTTCAGAGACTAACACACAGCCCTGCTCTGAAAATGGAGCCTCTGCCTCACAGTCAGCCTTTCCTATCTGGGAAAAGAAAGGAACAAGCAAAGGTCTCTGCTCAGCGCCCTGCACCAAAATCATGTGTGGTCTGGAGGAAGCTGGTTACCATGAGCTGTGTGTCTCTGGTGTTGCCAACCAATTCATGGAAATGGACACCAATGATATCGTTCAGTGTATCAGGCACCGTGGCCTCAAAGCCACCCAAAGAGATATTTGTGCCTTGGGAAAACTCTTCCTAAGAGAATGGAAAAGCCATTTGTTTTCTTCTCCATAACCTGTTTTTTTTTTTTTTTTTTTTTTTTTTGAGACGGAGTCTCACTGTCCCCCAGGCTGGAGTGCACTGTTGCAATTTTGGCTCACTATGAGCTCCAGCTCGTGGGTTCACACTGTTCTCCTGTCTCAGCCTCCTGGGTAGCTGGGAATACAGGCGCCCGCCACCTCGCCCGGCTAATTTAGATTTTTTATTTTTCACAGGGATGGAGTTTCATCGTGTTAGCCAGGATGTTCTCGAACTCCTGACCTCGTGGCCCGCCTGCCTTGCCCTCCCAAAGTACTGGGATTACAGGTGCGAGCCACTGCACCCAGCCTCCATCACCTTTTAATG
Organism: Piliocolobus tephrosceles; assembly: GCF_002776525.5. Classification (NCBI taxonomy): domain Eukaryota; kingdom Metazoa; phylum Chordata; class Mammalia; order Primates; family Cercopithecidae; genus Piliocolobus; species Piliocolobus tephrosceles. Next base: position 28,974 of record NW_022324083.1, read on the forward strand.
CCAGTGTTTAACATTATATTTCAGATCACTCTGCCAATGATGAGGTGCCCCGTGTCTGTGAGACTCCGAAATCCAGGACACCTGTGAGGGAAGGAGATTGAAGAAGGAAACAGGCCAGGAGGGTGATGGGCCTCCTGATAGGAAGTTCAGTCCTGCAGAAAGGCTTGGGATCCAGTGACTCATCCATGACAGGGATTTCTCATGTTTCCAGGACTCATTAGATCCTAGGAGATGAAGGGATAGAGATTCCCATTTAATGCGCCCAGACTTCTGAAAGAGTCTAAGTGGGAACCCAGAGGGCCTTTCACTATCCATTCTTTATTCTTTCAAGATTGGCCACTGGCACCTCAAACTGCTGTTGGTATTGACAATAAAATGGGGAACAAAACATCCACAATTTCTGAAATGAGTTTTACAGTCTAGAGCACAAGTATCCATTAGTCACCCAAAGTCATGGAAAATGACAATGGTGTTAAATCTATGAATACTAATGCATATTATAAGCTGTGAGCACTTATAATAAGGAGGTGCAGCCTAGAAAACTGTTGAAGGAGTGTCTTCCTAAAGATGGTGGTAATTAAACTGAGATTTGGAGCCAGAACAAAAAAGAAGAGACTTGTGTTGACGCAGAGGATACAGCGTGGAGTGGAAAGGCCTTTGGTGGGAGGAGCACAACGCATGAGAAATGGCCTGAACGACCCTTCTGAGGTTGACTGGAGATGAGGGTGCAGAGAAAGGGAGAGGACAGCTGGGAGCAGACATCACATGGAGGAGGCTGAGGACTGACATGAGCATGGTGTGGGAAAGATGGAGTTGTGAAGGCCGACAAGGAAAAGAACGTACCTGTGTTGTGAATACTGTCTGCAATATATAATTTCAAATGAACTTTCCTTTCTGAGAGCAACTGAGGAAGACTTCTAAGGCAGTGTTCAGGAGACTCCTACGGGACATTATCCACTGCTCAAATCACGGTCTCGTGAAGACAAGGCCACCTATATCTTCCACCGAGCTTTGTGTGCAGAGGAAGGTGGCTGTGGGGTGAAGGCTGGTGCAAGAGGGCAAAGAGGTCTGGGAGAGGCTGTCTGACACCAAGGCCATATATTTGGCTTTGAGAGAAAGGCACAGACCCTCAGGGATTTCTCTATAGTACGGACTGGGACGGATCAGCTGTACACCAGTTTCAGCGCCTATTAACACCTACACATGTACTCATGGATGGCAGTCTCAGGCATCTCTGTTCCACTCCATGTCCTGCATTTCTTCTCTGGTATTTTGGGATCTGGTTGTCTCAGCTTCTGTGAAGTCTATCATAGAAGGAAGTTGAGTGCCCAAGGAGGGACCCAATAATGTAGACTTGAGGTAAAGGCTTAGGCTAGGATGTGGTGAGCCAAGGAAAAGGCTTTAGGGGACTCTCCTGCCCCCAGGAGGCAAAAGGCCACACCACTGAGGAGTCTGGTGGTCATAGCAAGGTCACAGAAAAATGGGGAAATTGTGGGGAGGGTTTTAAGGTTGTGTTTTGGGAACATAAATCCTGGATGTCAGTAGAGTTAACTGATGATGCCACTGCCCCTGCCAACCAGTGACTCTGCCCCCTGCCTGCTCTTCCTCCCTCTACCTGCTGCAACCTTCAACCTACAGTCCAGTCGTAAACCTTCGCCCATGTGGTCTCTGCTCCTGGCTTTCTTCTACAAGACAACAGACTGACAAGGGTCATGATCATTTGCCCTCCACCTCCCTCACCACCATCAGCTCAGGGCGTCCACTTTAGGGCTCTTTTAACAGGTTATTGCTTCTTCACTGAACATACATGCTTCCCTCCCATTCCTAGGTCTCTATCTTGTTTCTCACATAAGATCTATTTCAGGTGCATTTATTCTTAGTGGTGAAAATCCAAACTTAAATTTTAGTAGAATAAATTGAGAAAAATATGTTTAGACATTTATATGAGACAGCAGTTTTTGTCTACACACAAAATTGTTTTTCATTTTTATTGCATTAAATTAAACTGTTGTGCATCAAAAAACACCATAAAAATGAAAATGTAAGCTACAGACGGGGGAAAGACATGGGGAATGCATATAAATGAATTTTTTTAAATGTGAAATTTAAGCTTCTTCAAAGTTGCTAATGAAGAGGCCTTAGTAATGACTCCTTAAGACATCTGAGCCTCTACTGTGGCCCTGGTGGTCATGAGGGCAGTATGAGGGCTCTCTCTTACTGACTAGGACACAGAAGGTGATGATGGAGCAGAGGGGTAGGTGGAAAATGTATGGACTAGTTTGTTTCCTACTTCTGATCCTTACAAGCCAGGAGACACTGGGGAAAATGACTCAATGTCCCTGAGCCTCCCATCTGTAAAGGAAGAATAAGAATGTTTGATGTGCAAGACTGTTGAAAATCTCTAAGCTATATAACAAATACAAAGAATCAAGCACACATCTCGGGCTCAGCAGTCACTCTTGTTCTGAAGTTACCCAGGAAGTGACAAGCTGCAAGAGGATGCAGCAGAGAAGCAGGCACACTCAGGGCACAGGAAACCTGGACGCTGTTGGTTGGGAGAGCTCTGCGCTCAGTGGGACACAAGACATGCCTTCCAAACAACTGAAAGCTTCCCTTGAAGGAGTGAGACCTGGGTGGGGCCTGTAGCTCTCAAGTCAAAGCTAAGGAAGGAAGTTTACATACAGAATGTCAGTGAATCAGCTGGGCTGTGCCAAGCTGCTGGCACAGAGATACAGGGCCAAGTCACCCATCTCCAAGGTGTTCACATTCAGCTCAGAGCTATAGTTAGGGAACTGGCGACCTGAGAATCGTTCAGGGAAGTTTCCTCTGACTCTTTCTTCCTCCTTATAATACTCAAAGATGAACTGGGGCCCCTGACCCGGGGCCTGTTGGTACCAGGACACAGTGCTGTGCCCAGAGATAGGAGAGCATCTCAGAGTCACTTGCTGTCCTCTTGTTTTGATCAGGTGTGTGGGACTTTGGGTGACTCCAGGCTCCACTGGGCCTGTGGGAAAAGCAGATGGAGAATGAGCTCAGGAGACAGCCTGGAGGTCCTCCCCAAGTTAAAGTGGAGGACATAGGGGTGGGAAACCTGAGAATGGGGCTGCTGTCCTGCGCACAGGACTCACCTGCTCCCAGTAGGCAAAGCAGCGCCCAGCAGAGAAGCCCGGGGCACATGGCACAGTGGGGCAGGCAGCACTGCACCTGATGTAGGGCTTGGTCCTCCTGGGGAAGAGCTGAGTGAGTTCTGGGCCTTGATTTTCCTGATGGGAGGGGTATCCTGTGATGTCACTGTCCTGTGTCCTCCCCATGCAGGCTTCCTTAGGTCTAGTGCTCCACGGACCCTGGACTCTACCTATCCTACAGAACTGGAGGGATGGGTGAAGGCAGAAGCTCCTGTGGTGACACAGTTGCTCCTCTGCCTACGCTGTCCAAGCTCGCAGGCTACCCCATTGCCCTCTCACCCTCGTCCCACCTAGTGCTGCAGTGCTCCGTCACCTGCCTATCGGTGAAGGGTGAGGAGCCTGTGATTAAACCTCAGCTTCCAGCTCTTCCTGACTGTCCCTGCATCATCTTTCTGATGCTAGATTCACACCAATATTTCTTATCGTATTTTCGTGTCCCAGGCAACATTCCCAGCCCCTTTCCTGAGTGGCCAGCGGTACAGAGTTCCCAAGATTTAGTCCATCTGATCAGATCCAAAGCAGACCTGGGTTGTTTGTAAATTATCAAGAGTACAGATTCCCTAGAAATTATTCTAGGGCCTTATCAACTCACAGCAAAGACCTACCCAGCTTTAGACTCAGCACCCTCAATGCCATCCTATATGTAGTGCTCTGGACAGTTTTTGTTATTACCTCCAGATCCACCCTGCCTTCAGAAGCTGACCCCAGTGTATCATGTTAACTGGCTCCTCTTTTCTCTAACTCCAGAGTGAGTTCGGCTTATGGGAGACAGGACAGCAGAGGGAGATAGTGTCACCATCAGTGCTGCTTTGCAAAATCTATTCCCTTGGCTCCTATCTAGCTGGGTTAGAATTCCTGGTGCCTGAAAGTAGTCACACAGTAGCCTGAATGCTTAGCCGCTTAGATATTTCTTTGAGCAGATATCCTAGCTAATGGCTCATAATTTTTTTATTCCGTAAAGTCCTAGAACAGGACACAATTTTGCCAAGGTTTTTGCTACTTACAACAAGGATAACATTTACTTCAATTTCTGATACCTTGTTCCTTATTTCCCCCTAAGCCTTCACCAGAATTGCCCTTAATGCTCTGCTTCAGCAATCAAGTCTTTTGCTAGTCTGCTTCTCCGAATTCTTCCAACCTCTATCCATTACCCATTTGCCATTAACCAAAGCTGCTTCTACAATTTCAGGTACTTGTTATAGCAACAGTGTCACTCTCAGCACCATGTTTTCTTTCAATCTCTTTCTTACTGCTATAGAGAAATACCACAGACTGGGTAATTTATAATGACAAGAGATTTATTTGGCTTATAGATCTGGAGACTGGGACGTCCAAGATCAAAAGGTCATAACTGATGAGGGCCTCCTGCTGTTATCCAAGGCAGAAGGAAGGGGAAGCAAGCGCTGAAGTCAGAGAAAATGACTGAATTCATCCTTTTTATCAGAAGACCATTCCCAAGACAACTAATTCACTCCCACAATAAGGGCATTGATCTCTTTCTGAGGACAGATCCCTCCTGACCTAGTCATAGCTGTCCCACCTCCCAATACCATTACATTGACAAATTTCAACATGAGCTTTTGTGGGGACAGGCAAGCATTGCACACACGTCTACACCATGAGTCAGTATTTCCACTCTAAATCTACACCTAAAAGAAAATTTAAAAAGAAGAATGCGTATGTCCACAAGAAAGAATTCCACAAGAATATTCACAACAACTTTATCCATAATAGTTGAAGACAGGAGTAACGTGGATATCCATCAACAGGAATGTGGATAAACAAGTTGTTGTATTTTTATGCAATGGAAAATTAGTCATAAGAAAAAATGACCTACTGATACAACAATATGAATACACTTCAGAAATGCTAACTTTGGAGGAAAATAACTCAATAAAAATGTTATATGATTCCATTCATATGGAGTTTAGGAATAGATCAAGCTAGTCAGTAGTGATAAAAATAAGAAAAGTTTTGGCCAGGCGCTGTGGCTTGTGCCTGTAATCCCAGAACTTTGGGAAGCTGAGGCAGGTGGGTCATGAGGTCTGGAGATTGAGACCATCCTGGTTAACACGGTGAAACCCTGTCTCTACTAAAAATACAAAAATTAGCTGGGTGTGGTGGCGGACGCTTGTAGTCCCAGCTACTCCGGAGACTGAGGCAGGAGAATGGCGTGAACCTGGGAGGCAGAGCTTGCAGTGACCCGAGATCACACCACTGCACTCCAGCCTGGGTGACAGACTGAGACTATGTCTCAAAATAAATAAATAAATAAATAAATAAATAAATAAATAAGGTTTTTATCTCTGGGAGAGAAATTGATTGGAAAGGAGCATGACCTCCCTTTCCTGCATGACGGAATTTATTTTATAATCATTTCAGTTGCTGTGCACTGGCATACGCTTTTGTCAAAATGTACCAGGATGTCCTTGTATTAATATTTCTGTTTTACTCTCTATTAATTAAACCTTAAATAAAATTATTACTAAAAAGTAAACAGCTAAATTGCATAAAATATGGGAGTCATTTACAAATATACGCTTGTATTCTGTACAGCCCAATTTAAAAATGAATCACACGAAAATAAGAAAAGACAGGAACACATATACCTGTATAAATTATGGAGAATATGAGAAGTGCTTGTTGACTGAAGTGGCAACACTGAAATTTGGCATCAAAATAAGCTCAACTGATGCGTGGGCTGAAAAACAACTGAGGATCAATATCAAGGAAAGTTATAGACAAACAAAAGTGTTTTACAATATCTTTATGTGCTGTTGAAATCATTCTGAGAACCATGAGCTGCTATACATTTCATAGCTTGGGAAACTGGGCATTCATCACTCTCACAACTGAGACTTTCCTTTCATTTTGACTTTCAATAGATTGGCCAGTTGGTGAATTGATTTTTTTTGCCAAGCAAGAGGCCTGTTCCCCCCTTTGCGAGTGGGGTCCTGGGTGACCCGGGCCTCCCCCTTTGGCAGCCTCACAGTAGGGAGCTGGGCACAGCACAGACATGTGGAGATCCCTGCACGTGGGGTTTGTACTCCCTGTAAAGCCCAGCTGTGGACCTCCCAGTCCCGCAGTTAATGGATCCCAACTAAAGAAACCTTGCCTCTAGGTGTCCGCTTTACCTGTTAGTGCCAAGGAGGGATACAGGCTGGAGAAAAATAAAATGTTTGCTCAGTATTATTCTGTACTATATTACAAGAAAATCAGTTGAGGAGTTCATGGATTTTCATCCAAGCCAAAGTCAAGATAATAGCTGAATTCCTTCCTTAATCTACACTGAGAGGACTCAGACACTGTTCTATGCCCACAAATACTTACTAGAAACTTAATTTATAGTCTCTTTGCGATAATTCTACTAGTAGATTATCTTCACCTCTAACAGCACAGTTTGGTGCATCTACTAACATTTTCTTTCAGTAGTTTGTTTACTTAGGTGTTTTAGAACTTGTTCTCAATATTTTTTTTTCTCCAGAGAACACGTGCCTGGTGTCCAATGGACTCTCAGCCAAGGTGATGTTATCAGTACGACTTATAAACTTGCAGAATCCCAGATCACTCAAGCAGGTTAAAGCTGTTGCCTGGTGAGACCTGCAGGGAAGATGAGGTGCAGCAGAGACGCACTGGGCTCAGGGCACAGCCCACCCTCGCTTTTCCCTATTCTGCTAAGGCAGTTGCTCCTCTGCACCTGCACCAGGCTACCAGGCCAAAATTCGTCAACTGTAGATCTCATTAAAGATTAGAGGGACTTCCCCCGTCTTGCATAGCTGTAGGTAGCCTAGCAATAACTGAAAACTGCTGCAACATCTGCATAACATGGGATCCAAGCCCTAATTTTTCTTAACCCTTTCCCTCCTAAGCGCTCTCCCGGACTCCCCAGGGCCCTTTAGATCCCAGTGGACCACAATGCCATCTTGTGGCCAATAAGGGAAGTTTCATCATTGTTTTTCCTCAATGGCCCAAGGAATTCTGGGAAGTGTCCGCAGAGTGAGCTGGGAGAATATTCCAGAAGTTCCATCCAGCAGGTTTTATGAGCGGCTTCCTTAAACCCTAATTCCAACATTAGTTCTAATCCAGACTATTGTTTTGAGTTACCAAGCTTAATATCTCACCTCATTCTGAATAACACTTATCACATAGCTCCAGTTACAGACTTTTTCTCCCTTAAGACTACTATCTAAAGAAAGAGGAACAGAATAAGAGGAATGAAAGGAAATACTATTTGGCTTAAAATAGGAAGAAAACACAGACGTTGAAGTATAAAGA